>NC_064632.1:297755437-297767937 GCF_023864275.1 Schistocerca cancellata
TAATGCCTGAATAATTAATATGTCCAGTGTGACAATGTCATGCTAAGTAGTTTCGCTGTGCCTCAAGAGACACAGCATTAGTCAATTTCGAGAAAATTTTATAATTGTCTGCATTGTTTAAAATATTAATCACATCCAGTGTTGGTAATAGCCGCCTCTCCTCTGAGGCAGCTTGATCGTACATAGGACATAGAAACACCACGTGTTCAGGCGTACCTTGTGGGAACCCACAGTCACACCTTGGCGTAGGTCTTCTTCCAATTCTATGTAGATATTCAGGATAGGGTCCATGACCAGTCAAAAACTGAATGACGCCAGGAGATGGCGTCATTACTTTATTCTTAAGTCGTGCTCTTACGCTTGGCAATAATGTATATACACGCCTTCCCATCTCGGAGCGATCCCACTCCTCTTGCCATAAATTTAACCACTGATTTTTGATTGCTCTGATGGTAGTAAGGGGTGCGCCCATTATATCTCGGACACGCTCGATATCATGTTTCTGCAACGAGTATATCGCCGCCTGTTGGCGAATTATCAAATCCAATGGACACAACCCCATCACCACCAACAGGGCATCAGTAGGACTAGTACCAAAAGCGCCTACACATCTTACAAGCACATTTCTCTGAACCTGTCTGACCGCCATTGCTGGCTTCACCAAGGCTAGCCTGTGGGCCCATACACTTGCACCATACCCAACTATAGGCGCTAACAAACAGTTGTGATACATACGCAGTGCTTTCTGCGGCAGATGAAAACGCCGCTGCCCTATAGTTATAAGTTTATTAAACAAGGCCAGAGCCTTTGCAGCAGTCTGCGTAATGTGCTCTCCAAAGTTCCAATGTTCGTCCAGGTAGACACCCAAATATCTTGCAAATACTTGTCTAGAGACTATGACGTCATTGATTCGCACTGTTGGGTCTCTGTTAAGCTTACCCTTAAACAGCATATACAATGATTTTCTAGGTGCCACTTGCAATTTAGAGCGATTACACCAACTCTGTAGCAGCCCAACAGCTGCTCTAGCACGTTCTTAAATTGCAACTCGGCTATTCCCCTCCACAAGTATAACAAGGTCGTCCGCATAGGTCACAACACCCAAGACTGAAGCATCCCCCTGCAAGATGTTCAGCAGCGGTTCCATTGTTATATCCCAGAAAACTGGGCCAACTACAGATCCCTGGGGACAACCCCGGGATATTTGCTTGGATACCACAGCCCCGGGAGCCATGATCCTTGCCAGTCTATTATTGCAGTAGGCCTCCAGACATCGATACAGCGGCCCAGGGCACTCAATCTCGCGCAAGCGGGAGAAGAGCGCCGGCCACCATAGGTTGTCAAAGGCCCCTGAAATATCCACCATAATACCCAGAACATACTTCGCACTGGCCGAGTGGACAGTTCGAGACACCTCATTAATCGCATCCTGTGTGGAGCGACCCTTTCGGAATCCTAACTGCCGATCACTCATGCCATGCAAAGCCCTATGGCTCAAGAGTCTGTCAGTGAGCAACTTCTCGAAGGTTTTATCCAACACATCTAAGAGACAGATCGGTCGATAAGACTTGGGCGACTGCGGATCCTTGTCAGAACCCTTCTTTATAATCACCACATCTGCAATTTTCCATCTGCTCGGATATGTTCCCAGTTGTAAGCACGTGTTATAAATTTTAACTAAATCTGGAGCAAGTTGAGGGGCGAGATACTTTAGTATTTCCAGCGGCACCCCGTCTGGACCGGGCGCCTTCTTCCTCGCAAATGTATGGAGCGCCGCAACCACCTCCTCAGAAGAGAAAGGGTACACGTGTGCTTCATTTCCATATGGTTCAAGTAGCGCCATCCGTATTGCCCGCTGCTCCACAGTGTCCTCCTCGACGACGTCGTCCGGCAGCAAGACTTCCACCAAGACATTAACTGTGTCTTCCCATGTTGTTGTACACCGCCCGTTTTCCAACTGCAGAGTGGACAGCATCGTGGGGGACCTGATCTTTTCTCTTACGAGCTTACACGGGACCCCCCAGGGGTTCAATCCCAGCTGCTCATTCACGAAGTTCTGCCATGACTGCCGTCTTGCACGTTGTACAGAATCCTGGTATCGGGCCTTTAGACGGCGATAGATCCTTAAGTGATACTGTCTCTCTTCTTGTGTGAAGCCCCTTTGGTAATTGCTCCGCGCCCGTCTGACAGATCGCTTGAGCACAGTCAACTCCGGGGACCACGGAGTAGCCTGTTTGCGGACAAACCTTGCCACCCGAGGAACGGACGTGGCAATAGCCGCCACAATGGATGCCACTAATTCATCCACCACTTCATCCACGTTGTGTGTCTCCTCCTCTGGTCCCAGCCCTGGAGGACGAAACTCCTGTACCAGCCGGTTCCAATCCGTCTTTCGATAGTTACAACGCTCTACCCAGTCCCCAAAATCTTCTTCAGCTTCCATATAGTAGTCAAAGAATATACAGTTATGGTCACTAACTGTAAGATTGCTCACAACTCTCCACTCTCTGATGTGCGGTGCTGCGCTTTGATATGCAAGTGTAACATCTATATTAGAAACAGCACCCGCTCTTCCTAAAAAAGTGGGCGGGTAGCCAGGTTGATTTATGACATCAAGCTGTGTCTGCATTATGAGTTTCTCCAGCTCAGCGCCCCGCTCACCCTGCTCCACACTGAACCACAATGGGGACTTCGCATTAGCGTCCATACATACAATGACCGACTTTCCTTGTAGCATTCTTGGAATCCAGTCCAACTGGTTGAGAAATCCGATAATATGTTGTCTAAATTGACAGTATACATTGACTAAATACACCAAATGCGACATCAGATTAAGTTGGACCACAATTACATGATCATTACAAAATTGTGTAAGTACAGTTGTTTTAATAAGCTTATTCAAAACTACAACCGCGCTCATAGGATTCTCACCAGAGAACACCACTTGCGCGGTTGCAGGAAATCCAGGAATCCGACCAGCACAGGAGGCAGGTTCTTGAATTACCAAAATATCTAACAGGTCGTCTTCCGCAATCTTTCCTAACTCTTGCGTAACCAAATGGCTACGCATTGCATTAATCTGCAATACTTTAAAGCACCCCATCAACCAGGGGGATAAAAGATGTGCAGGCGACTGGCGGGCCATGGCTTCGAAAAGTCTGTAACATTTCTGCCGTACATTTTCACCATATCTTGGTATATTTTTTCAAGAACAAATTTACGGCCCCGCCTGGCAAATACCTGCTCCACCAATTTCTTTGTCATCGGATTGCGACGGAATATTTGCCACTTGCAAACTTATACAATCCACGTCCTCCAAGGCTGGATAAGTGATGTCTTCGCCATACCTATGTCCAGTTCTTACAAGTGGCTTACAAGCAACAGTTAACAATGCTGGCTCCTCGAGCCTGGTTAACCGCAACTTACGTTCAAACTCATTGTACACCTCTCCTGGACGAACTGCATTGTAAGAAATTCCTCCACCTGTCAACTTTACATTATTCACAATATTCGCATCTGAGCTACTACTACTACAGCCACTACCACCACCACCACCACTATCTTCAGTAGGGACTGTACTCGCGTCTTGATCTGGTCACTGCAGGTCTTGCTTTGCAGGCTTCTCCAGCTTGGTGCTCGACAATCGACTGGTTAGCCGACCTATCGCCATCTCCAAGTCGACATCTGTCTGGATGCCGACGTCAACCATCGATTCTCCAGTGATGCCCAGAACTTCGTCTGGGCTGTACAGCGAACCTGTGGACAGAGCCTTACTAATTAACTTACCCCATTCCGCGTCCCTTTTAATTTTACTTGGTGACCTCTTTTTCGGCGCCTTAAGGGTCGCCATAATCAGTCCTCTGGATTATTCTGTCAAACATTCGGTAGGTGGGGCAGTCTTTAGGTCCACCACACTTTATTCCCCTCTTCTTGCACGGTATGCAAACAGGGGATTTGTCCTTACTAGGACAGGCCTTTCGTTTGTGACGCGCCTGCCCACAATGGGCACACCAGGCATGTTATTCATGACAATACTTGTTCGTGTGTTTTATATCTTGGCACTTGGTGCAACGCGGCACCGCCAAGTAGTCTTTAATATTTAATGCTGAATACCCAACATACAATCTGCCTATTCTAGTGAGAGGTTTCCACAACTCAGGTGAGACCTCCACAATGTGGTGAACTGTAACGTTTTCCCTTGGTCCCACTTTAAACCTTAGTCTAAACTGACTGTCAAACTCCTCCCTTGTCATAGTCATGTCAAAGTCCTGCACGTATATGGAATCCATCAGACTATCTGCGTTCATATATGTCAGGACATCATAAAGGCACATCAAAGGCCTTCGCCTCCTTGGCGGTTCGAATTTGACCTTTTCAACAAGGTGAGGATTTGTCATGATACGCTGACTATCCTCATGAGTTGCTGTCTCCACAATCAATACGTTTTTCGCAGTTCTTACACTATTAATTTTAATTTTGTCACGTTTTGGGTCTATGCATTTTTCGAATGCAGTCTTCACTGCCCGAATGTCCTCCCCGTCTTTTGGCTTAATAAACAGTCGGGATGACTTTTTTAATGTTTTCCTAGATCGTCTCTCTAGCCGTCGGCGCCTTAACCACAGGGGTACTCGCAACCGCGGCATATGATTTAGCTACTAGTGGCTGACTTCTGAGGCGTTCGTTTTCCCTTTGCAATTCTAACAATCGACCTAACTGAGAATGGGCGTCTCCCACCTAGCAACACAATCCCGAATGTTATTAATAGCCTGGTTGCTGATCTTACCATTCTTAACACTGGAATCTAGTAACTTTAAGAAACGAGCATGACGCTCTGCTACTGACAAAGCTTTGTCGAGAACCGAATCAACTTCGAGCGCATGATCACTCTCCACTAGTTCAGCCATAATGACAGATGAAGAGAGTGAAAATGGAGGCCCATGTCTTTCCCCGGACCGGCCTCTCTGGCATGGGGGGAGGCTAATTGCAGCACGCTCACCGGTCCCACCCCTTGACCAAGAGCTTTCAACAACTGAGCTGCTAGGTTTAGCACGCCATGGGTACAGCGCACTAGTCCTCTTCAGCAGCTGCATCATCGAAGTTTTCACCCGCTCCCTTACCGGCGAATGCCCCCCACATTCTGGGAGAGCAGATTCACTCTCCATCCTTTGCCCCCTACTAGGCAGAGTTCCCACCAAAAGGCTAAAGACCCGGTCCTACTCAGGTGCCGGGTTGGTCCCCCAGACGTTCGGAGGTCTGGACCCATCTAACCTGACCAGGGACAAGACACCATGCCCCAGCTTGGTGGACCATGCCCCGGAATTCCAGGGGCAAGGCGGGTGACCTTCACCGACTTGGGCCAGGTTCCCACCGCGACAAATGCAGCCGCCGGAACCGGTGTGCAAGATGGTCAGCACACCGTCGCACCCCTGCCCTTCGGTCGCCCGAAGGCTTAACAGCTCCACCACGAGAAGGCGGGCAGGGGCACTTGGGAAGGAGAGGTTAAGATGTTCGAGACGCATCCTTCCCCGCCACCTATTGCCAACCGTGGACCCACAGCACCAGCAGGTCCACAGCATGAGGCAGCCGGAGCTAGTAGATAGGGACAGCGGGAATCTCGTTAATCCATTCATGCGCGTCACTAATTAGATGACGAGGCATTTGGCTATAAATAGCTGTCTTTATTCACGTATGTGAACATACAGAGAGAAACGTTACCCATATGGGTTTACAAATGACATAGACATAACATACACTAGTCATGACAGGAAAAATACGTGAATAAAGTGGCGTCTTGTGCCTGTGATAGGCGCCAGGCAGCAGCGCAAAGAAACATAAATTGGGCCCTCACCCGACACAAGTCCGGTCCATCGTGCGTGTAGTAGCAGTCATCGTCTCGAATCTCCTACCAGCCATCACAGTACCAATGAGGACCTGCGTGGACATGGCCGCAAAATGTTGGTCTTTGAAGCCCAGCCTGCGCAGATGGCGTGCAGAGGCAGGTGACCACACACCCCTCCATGAGATCGTCGCCGAGGTTGTGGTGACATGCTGGACTGCTGGGTGTAGACCTCTAACTACCTGGTGGATGGCTTCCCTGTCATAGACCGCGACTTTCTCCTGGTGACATTGGTCGACGTCCAAGTTAACGCCCACAACTTGGGCATCGACAATGTGGGCTGCATCGCCACGTACTGCCACAATGTCCAGCTTCTTTAGGCCCTCTGATGTTTTGAGGTGAGGCTCGAGATGGACGTCAAAGCGTCGGCGACGAAGGCCTTGCGCAACCTAAGTTGCCAAGGCATTATGTCGCTTAATGCGGGCGTCATGACTCCTAAAGCAGTGCTGGACAACGTGGATGGTAGTTTCTTTGGCGACGCAGCCTGCCTGGCAGTTTGTTTCCCCAGAACGACCACGAAGCAGCCTCGCCCGTGTTGGGAGGGCATTGATTCTGGTATGTATACAGGAGATAGTCGCGTCCACTGATATAGCGCCGGGGGTCATCCACCCAGCTATGTTGCCCTGGTGTTTGGGCTGACTTCCTCAGGGCAGCGCCGTCCACCGACGAATGCAGCCGTTCAGCCCACATCCGGCCGAGCTGATTGCTTGACCGTATGGCTCCGTCGTTCCACCGCAGCTGTTGCTCTAGCCTCCCAATTTCACGCCCCAGAACGTCTTCCATCGGCCCATCCAATAGGACTCCCAGAGCTCGCATGTTGGCGAGCAGATTCCGTCGCAGCAGAGGACCAAGCCAACGAGCTGATGGCACTCCCAATTCCCCAGATGGAACAGGGGCGTCAAAGTACGCAACAGGGATGTCCGCTGGCAGGCACAGCCAAGTCCTAAGCGCTGTGCGGAAGGCAATGTCCACTGCTGAGAGAGTCCCAAGGCGGGTCTTGGGGAGAGCCAGGCCATGGTGGACCCTGGCAAGACAACAGTTGTGAGGGCGTGAAGACGTTGCTGAGGTTTCAGTGGTGCCCTGGACAAGACGCTCAGCTGTCGCTCGACCTCCCGCCTCGGATGGAAGAGGCTATGTCCGCTGGTAGAGAACGCCAGACTAAGATACCGGAAAGTGCTCTCAACTGTCAGGGCAGGAATGGTGGTATATCCTGCCTTAAAGGTCGTGGTTCCATCGACCTTAACTTTCTTCTCGCGACCAGAGGCCGCGAGAGCGAGAGTAAAGCACTTTCGATATTGACTTGGAGACCCAGGTCCCCAAGGGCAGATGTAGATGCGTCAATTAGGTCCTGGAGCCCTCCTTCAGTCTCAGCGAACAGCAGGAGGTCGTCGGCGAAGGCGGCAGCGTTAAGACGTCGTCCCATGATGTTGGCACCAACATGATCTGGGAGGCGAGCAAGCATGAGGTCCAGAGAAAGGTTAAACAGGATAGGGGAAAGAGGGTCACCCAGCCGAACGCCCCTCGAGGGCTGCACTGGACCCAGTGACTTCCTTGGACCACAGATCACCATTGCTCCTTCCTCGTAGCATCCCAGGATGTATCCAACGAACTCGTCAGGCAGACCATGAGCCCTCAGGGCACCATGGTCCAGAGAGTCGAATGCCTTTGACACGTCCAGGGACGCGACATAGAGGGAACTACAGCTCACCCTGGCCTCAGTCATCGCCAGGTCCAACAAGAAGGAATTGTGCAGCATCCAATCCTGAGGGAGTAAGGCCCACTGACGTCCGTCCAACACACATGTCCGCATCAGACAACCCACCAGGATCTTATGGAAGACCCTGGCGAGGACTGAGCAAAACCTTGATCGGGCGGAAATCGGCGGGGGATGCTGGGGCGGCCTTCTTGGGCTGCAGGGAGGTACGGCCTTGCAGGAGTCAGGATGGGAGGGGATGGGTTAGAAGGAAAAGGTTTAACACTTTCAGGAGGACCTCACGGGGAAGACGACGGAGCTGGGCAGGTGTTAGTCCATCAGGGCCCGCGGCGGAGCGACGGGGTGGGAGTGCTGCAGCAATGTCCTCCAGCATGATGGGTGCCCACAGCTGTTCAAAGGGCACCTCAGGGCGGGACGGTAACAGCCGGCTATCTAGACGGTCTACCCGGCCAGATGCACGCCGGGTAAAAAGATCGTTCCAAAAATCAACCAGCCCAGGGATAACAGGTGATTGATGGAGGAGTGTACCGTCTAGAAGGCCATTAATGCACCGCGCCACATTCTTGGAGAAGGCACGCTGGCAGATGGAGTACTCCCACCTACGCCGGGCTCGTTTACGCTCTGGTGGCTGGGACATCTGCTCGGGGGCGACAGGGTTGTGGGACGTCTCCTTACTACCTATGGCATCAAGGGCAGGTGGGAACATGCCCATGATGACAGGTCTCGATGCAGTTGGTCCCAGAGCCAAGATTTTATCTATCGAGCTATAATTTGGCCCTGATGGTGGTAAAGCTGCTAGAGTTGACCAGATAGCTTGGTCGACCAGATCCTCAGGTGAAGGTGAGGTCTCAGAACTAGAGGGTATCCCAGAAGTCGATGCAGTAGCCACTGATGAGCGTGGTCGCTCCGCAGAAGCAGAAAGGGCAGTGACAAACTCGGCAACCTGGTTCCTGGAGGCTCCCACACGACGCTGACACTTGATAGATTCAAGTGAGCGGTGTAGCAAGGTCTTGACTAACTCTTGGTTCAGGAACCGGGCGCCCTCGAGTGTCACCACTGATTCGGTGTGGGCCAGGCGTAGAAGTTCTTCACTAGACCACCTGGCCTTTGTCCTCTGGATATTGACCTCTGCGTTGACTGCATCAGGATGAGCCCTGCGGCGGTGGAAACCAAGACCAGTCTTGGTGCCAAAGCCATGATAGCACTCGGGGCACTGAAAGGCTGGCAAAGCAACTCGAACCGGACTCGTAACATCAGATGGTGGCCCAACAACTGGCATGGCGCCTCCAGTGGGAGGACCGCTACCTGTTTTATTCCGTTTGTTGGGGCCAGGGGCAGGCAACCCCCAAGCCCCGAAAATTCACCCTGCTCTGTCAGTCGGAAAGCTCTGAAAAGGCACAGAGTCCTGTGCCTCCCCTCGGCTTCCCCTCACTACTCTCGCCACATGAAGGCCAGAGCTAGGATTTCCCACTGAGAGGCTAAGGGAACCACCATCCACTCGACATCGCTAGGATGCTGAGGAGTGGATTGAGAGGATCCATATGTTTCGCATCAGAGGGTCATAGTTACTCCCGCCGTTTACCCGCACTTGCTTGAATTTCTTCACGTTGACATTCAGAGCACTGGGTAGAAATCACATTGCGTCAACACCCGCTAGGGCCATCGCAATGCTTTGTTTCAATTAGACAGTCGGATTCCCCCAATCCGTGCCAGTTCTGAGTTGATCGTTGAATGGCGGCTGAAGAGAATCCGCGCACCCGCGCGCCCCCGGAGGAGCACGCTAAGGCAGACGTGGCCTCGCAGTAAGGAAGATCCGTGGGTGGCCAAGGCATGGGACCGAGCTCGGATCCTGCACGCAGGTTGAAGCACCGGGGCACGAACGCCGCGCAGGCGCGCGCATCCTGCACCGCCGGCCAGCACGAGGCCGACCAACGGCGAGAGCAGACCACGCCCGCGCTAAACGCCCGCACTTACCGGCACCCCTACGGCACTCACCTCGCCCATGCCCGGCACGTTAGCGCTGACCCACTTCCCGACGAAGCCCGACACGCGCCGATCCTCAGAGCCAATCCTTATCCCGAAGTTACGGATCCAATTTGCCGACTTCCCTTACCTACATCATTCTATCGACTAGAGGCTCTTCATCTTGGAGACCTGCTGCGGATATGGGTACGAACCGGCGGAACACCTCCAGGTGACCATATCCCGGATTTTCAAGGTCCGAGGGGACGATCGGGACACCGCCGCAACTGCGGTGCTCTTCGCATTCCAAACCCTATCTCCCTGCTAGAGGATTCCAGGGAACTCGAACGCTCATGCAGAAAATAAAACTCTTCCCCGATCTCCCGACGGCGTCTCCGGGTCCTTTTGGGTTACCCCGACTTGCATCTCTAAAAGAGGGCCCGACTTGCATCGATTCCGCTGCCATGTTCCGGAATAGGAACCGGATTCCCTTTCGCCCAACGGGGCCAGCACAAAGTGCATCATGCTATGACGGCCCCCATCAACATCGGATTTCTCCTAGGGCTTAGGATAGACTGACTCGTGTGCAACGGCTGTTCACACGAAACCCTTCTCCGCGTCAGCCCTCCAGGGCCTCACTGGAGTATTTGCTACTACCACCAAGATCTGCACCGACGGCGGCTCCAGGCAGGCTCACGCCCAGACCCTTCTGCGCCCACCGCCGCAACCCTCCTGCTCGTCAGGGCATCGCGGCCAGCCGCAAGGACCGGCCATGACTGCCAGACTGACAGCCGAGTACAAGCACGACGCTTCAGCGCCATCCATTTTCAGGGCTAGTTGCTTCGGCAGGTGAGTTGTTACACACTCCTTAGCTGATTCCAACTTCCATGTCCACCGTCCTGCTGTCTTAAGCAACCAATGCCTTTCATGGTTTCCCATGAGCGTCGATTCGGGCGCCTTAACTCGGCGTGTGGTTCATCCCACAGCGCCAGTTCTGCTTACCAAAAGTGGCCCACTTGGCACTCCGATCCGAGTCGTTTGCTCGTGGCTTCAGCATATCAAGCAAGCCAGAGATCTCACCCATTTAAAGTTTGAGAATAGGTTGAGGTCGTTTCGGCCCCAAGGCCTCTAATCATTCGCTTTACCGAATGAGACTCGAACTAGCACCAGCTATCCTGAGGGAAACTTCGGAGGGAACCAGCTACTAGATGGTTCGATTAGTCTTTCGCCCCTATACCCATCTCCGACAATCGATTTTCACGTCAGAATCGCTACGGACCTCCATCAGGGTACCTCTGACTTCGTCCTGGCCAGGCATAGTTCACCATCTTTCGGGTCCCAACGTGTATGCTCTAGGTGCGCCTCACCTCGCAATGAGGAAGAGACGCCCCGGGAGTGCGGAGGCCGCCGCACCCGTGAAGGGCGGGGAAGCCCCATCCTCCCTCGGCCCGCGGAAGGCGAGACCTTCACTTCCATTACGCCTTTAGGTTTCGACAAGCCAATGACTCGCGCACATGTTAGACTCCTTGGTCCGTGTTTCAAGACGGGTCGTGAAATTGTCCGCAGCTGAAGCGCCGCTGACGGGAGCGATTATTCCGCCCAAGAGCATCCCGAGCCAACAGCGGCGCGGGTCCGGGGCCGGGCCAGTTAGGTCCGTCATCCGTGAAGAACCGCGCGCACTTGCCGGGAGCCCGAGCACTCAAAGGGGCGAATCGACTCCTCCAGATATACCGCTGAGCAGCCAGCCAGGACACTGGGGCTCTGCCCAACAGACGCGAACCGAGGCCCGCAGAAAGACAGGCTGCGCACCCGAGCCGTAGGCCGGCACCCAGTGGGTCGCGACGTCCTACTAGGGGAGAAGTGCGGCCCACCGCACACCGGAACGGCCCCACCCCGCGGCGAGTGGAAAGGCAACCGGACACGTCCCCGCCGCGGATTGCTCCGCGCGGGCGGCCGGCCCCATCTGCCGAGGGCAGGAACCAGTGGCCGGATGGGCGTGAATCTCACCCGTTCGAACTTTTGTACTTCTCACGTTTACCCCAGAACGATTTCACGTACTTTTGAACTCTCTCTTCAAAGTTCTTTTCAACTTCCCCTCACGGTACTTGTTTGCTATCGGTCTCGTGGTCATATTTAGTCTCAGATGGAGTTTACCACCCACTTGGAGCTGCGCTCTCAAGCAACCCGACTCGAAGGAGAGGTCCCGCCGACGCTCGCACCGGCCGCTACGGGCCTGGCACCCTCTACGGGCCGTGGCCTCATTCAAGTTGGACTTGGGCTCGGCGCGAGGCGTCGGGGTAGTGGACCCTCCCAAACACCACATGTCATGACAGGCGGCAGCCTGCGGGGTTCGGTGCCTGACTCTTCCCTGGTCGCTCGCCGCTACTGGGGGAATCCTTGTCAGTTTCTTTTCCTCCGCTTAGTAATATGCTTAAATTCAGCGGGTAGTCTCGCCTGCTCTGAGGTCGTTGTACGAGGTGTCGCACGCCGCACCGCCAGCCGGCTGTGCACGCTACCGAGAAAGTACCGGTATGCGAACCGCCAGGAGACGGGCGCGCATCGCACGTTTCAGGAGACGCGACCGGCCCCACAGGCGGCCAGGACACTCCCAGGTCTCCGAAGCGGGACAAACGCCGCGCGCTTCAGTATACGTAGCCGACCCTCAGACAGACGTGGCCCGGGAACGGAATCCGTGGACCGCAATGTGCGTTCGAAACGTCGATGTTCATGTGTCCTGCAGTTCACATATCGACGCGCAATTTCTGCGTTCTTCATCGACCCACGAGCCGAGTGATCCACCGTCCTGGGTGATCTTTTTCATTTAGTTTCCACTGTCTCTTTCAAGACAGTTGCATAGGCGGGACTGAGGCGTTTGACGGCCCCTGTTCCAGCGTTCCTGTGTCCAACGGCCTCACGGCCGATGGGCGT
>NC_064632.1:297770437-297925437 GCF_023864275.1 Schistocerca cancellata
GTACTGTTTAGTTTTGTTCCCTCGTGTATTCTCTCAGCACCTTCTGTGATATCTCGTTGGCAAGTCTATTCAGTGTTTGGAAGGTGTCTTCTCGTCTTATCAGGTTGTATGTGTCATGGTTGGGTAGTTGGTCTCGTAGTGTAGAAGCAACATCATTAAAGAGGGGGCACTCGTAAATCACATGATCGGTAGTGCCCTCCGGTTCACCACATTCACACGCAGGTGTGGCCCTTTTCCCAAACCGACATAAGTATGCCGGGTAAGGCCCATGTCCAGTGGGAAAATGGATTAGACCTCTGGTGTGTTAGAAGTACTTCATTTTTAGCCGTTCCCTAATACTTGAAATTAACTCATGTGTCCTGCGCCCTGTTTCATCCGCGTCCCACAGTTCTTGCCATAGTTGTACTCCCCTTTGCCGAATTTCACCCTTGTCCCCTGCCCCAATGCCTAAGATCTCCTCTATTTTTGTTATATTTCCCTTCTCAATCCAGAACCATGCAGCCTGCTCCCTGATTTTGATGTCCAAGGGGCAAAGCCCCATTATGACTAGTAGTGCTCCCCCTGTTGAAGTTCTGTAAGCCCCTACCGATCTAAGTATCATATTCCTCTGAACCCTTCTCACTGTCATGGCGGGCACCACCCTCGTGAGCCTGTGTGCCTAGACTCCCGAGCCGTAACCCACTATCGATGTTTATATACTCTTATGGTAGTCTTATGAGATGAGGTGGAAGATGAAATCTTATGTGTCCTATGGATATGAGGTTGTTCAATGTTTGGATGGCTTTCTGGGTTACGGTTTCGATGTGTTTCCCAAAATTCCACTTCTCATCAATGATGATGCCGAAGTATCAAGCGTCACGTCTCCAGAGAACCAGCAAGCACTCGATTCGTAAAGTCGGGTTACGGATTAATTGTCCCTTCAGTAGAAAGTAGGTGGACTTACTTGGTGACACCGTCATTTTGGTGTTTTGGCACCATAGTTGTAACTTGTTTAGGGCACTCTCTATTTTAGGTTCAATGTCTTCGCGGCTACGGCCGCCGACCAACAGGAGGTGGTCATTTGCATAGGCTATCACCTCTAGCACTTCTTCACTTTGTTGTAGGGTGTCTAGTAAAGGCTCCATGTGGATGTCACAAAACAGGGGCCCTAGCACTGAACCCTGAGGACAACCCTTTGTTATTGATTTTCCAATTCTCTTGCCAGAGGATGATAGCCTGACCTCCCATTCCTCACAATAGCTCCTCAGACACCCATAAAGCGGCCCTGGACACTCTTTCTCCCGTAAACAGGAGAAGAGCGAAGGCCACCACAGGTTGTCAAAGGTGCCACTGATATCCACCATGATGCCGACGACATACTTATGCGGGGTCGAGCCACAGACCTCAGCAGCCAGGGCGATTGCATCAGATGTCGATCGCCCAGGCCTGAAGCCGAACTGCCTGTCGCTCACCCCACGCAGCACCCGATGTGCAGCCAGTGTAATTAGGTTGTGGTCACTTGTGGTGACGTTCTCTTCTACTTTCCACTCTTGTATTGTGTTAATTGTATTGGGGGTGGCTAGAGTTATATCAATGTTCGTTCCTGGTCCTCCTCCCCTGGCATAGGTTGGAGGATTATCAGGCTTGTTAGCTATCACTAGTTGTGATGCCATGATACAATCCTCTACTTTCTCTCCGTTGGTGTCCCTTGTGCCACTGTGCCACAGGGGGATTTTGCATTGATACCAGCAGTGATTATCATTCTTCGTCCTTGCAATGCCGTTGTTACTGTAGCTAGACGGTCAAGATGTGCTTCAATATTATCACCGTACTGAAAGTACATATTAATTAGTGTTATTGATCCATCGGGAGGTAGCAGCTTCACGACATTGCAATGACTATTAGTGAACTCTGATAGTGTAGTTACTTTTAGGGCTTTATTCGTGATTATTATTGCCGCTTTCGGATTTTCTCCTTGGCTGATGACCTGCCACGTCACGGCTGTAAATGCAATTTTTCCAGCTAGGGAGTACGGCTCTTGTAGACAGAGCACATCCAGCCTCCTCTCCTCCACTTCCTTTCTCAGCTCCTGCATCACAAGTCGACTGTTATGTGTGTTGAGTTGGCCAATGGTAATTTTTGTCATCTACGGAAAGTATGTATGTATGTATGGTGTCTTCTGGCCATGTCTTGTTCCAGTCATACGTAATACGTCCATTAGCCAGAACTGACTGTTCGTAAATGTCGTTTAGGTCAAATTATTCTCCTCCTCTTTCGAACACTTTCTTTAGTAAGTCTCGCAGGGCTCCGAAGTCGGTGGGGAGATTCACTGACTTGAGCTGTATTCTGTCTACAGCCTCCATTACCGAGAAGGTGACTCTTCTTCCATATTCGTGTCCTACGCGGACCACGTTTCGTAAGGCAGTGGTCAGGGTAGCCGGCTGCTCCAATCTCGCCAGTTGCATGGTATATTCTAAATTTGGATATATCCGAACTGGATCTATTGGCGATAATCTCACCACTGGGGTGTCTAGAGAGCTTATTGTGCTCTCTTGCACAGGCTTTTGTTCTTTCAGGTTGCTTTCTTCTATTGGGACCTCAGGCACAGGATGCCTTTGCCGTTGCTGGTGTTTTATCGGCTTCACTTCCCCGCTGAGAGAGGAGGGAATAGCCATAGAGATACTTTCCGTCTGGATACATTTATCGATTTTCGGCGGATCTGTTTGGATACTTTTGTCAGCTGTTTCAGGTATCGGATCTCTCGAGAGAGACTTTATGAATTCTTTGAAACTATTTGCCCTGATGGCATCCCTCCTCCTTTTGCTAGGGGATTTTAGCTTTGGCATCCTGTTCTGTTTGACGTACTCAGCCATAGTCCGTTCTGGATATGTCTCTGCTCCAGCATGCGGTACGTAGGGCAGATTCGTCCTGAGGCTCTGCAGCTTTTGTTTCCACGTCTCTTGGAGGGAATGCATACACTTGAGGCTTCACATTCTTTCCGTGTGTGACCATCTTCGCCGCACCTGGAGCAAGCCGACCCCCTGGTGCAGTGCCTTAGAATGTGGTCCAGGTCTCCCCAATTATGGCAACGAGGTACCACAAGGTAATCCCTAATATTAATGGCATGGAAGCCAACATACAGTCTGCCCATTGTTATAATCTGTTTCCACATTTGTGCTGTGACCTCGGCGACGTGATGTATGACATCACGATCCCAAGGTCCCGTTCTAAATCTTAGCTTAAAAGAATCCTTAAACTCATTTTCATTCATTTGATCAAAATTCTGGACCTTTATGCTTTGGTATAGTTCTTCGTTCGTCATTGTTGCTGGTACATCGTATAGGATGACCAGAGGGTTCCTTTTTCTCAGCGGTTCACACTTGACCACCGAGTTTGGCTTGGGATTATTTAACAATTTTTCTTTGTCTTCTTCTGTAGCCACCTCCAGAATCACTGAGTTGCTACTGGGTTTAACTTTATTTATTCTAATTTTATCTTTTCCCGGGTCAATACTTTTGGTTAGCAATTCTTGTGTTTTTTGACGCTTGTGTCTTGGCCTGGTAGAGTTCGAAGGAAGACCGCCGTGTCTGACCGCTTGGTCACCTTGGCGATCGTTTCTTTCGTGGTTTGTGGCTTTGGCGGTGCTTGCGTGACCACCCCAGCCCAAGTTTTTGTTGGTTGCCTTCTTAAACGTTCATTCTCCTTCTCTAGCTCCTCCACGCGGCCTTGGAGCTTGGCGTGGGCGATGGCCCATGCAGCCAGCTCGTTCTTGATAATAGACAGTGCCGCCTGCTTATCTTCCCGTTTTTAATATTCTGCTCCAAGAGCAGCGTGACACGTGCATGTCTTTGGGTGACGGTTTCGTCTTCTGCCAATCCCGTCTCGGCCTGAGGAGAGGGATCAAGCATCGCAGATTCTCGCTTGAGCGCACTCGATTCACTCGTCTGTTGTAGCCATATTGATTGACGAGTGAAAAATGGGGTGGGAGCCCGTCTCTTACCCCGGACCGACTCCTCTGGCATGGGGGGGGGGGGGGGGAGTCTTTCGCAGCTCGCCCACCAACCTCGCCCCTAGGTCAAGTGTGCTCCAGAGCCGCTGGGTTCAGCGCACAGTGTCCAGCGCACTGGTCCCCCTCGGCGACTCCGTCATCGGCGATTTCACGCGACGCACCCCGGCAACTGCACCCCGCACTCCGGAGAGGCGGATGTACCTCTCGCCCTTCGCCGCCTACTTGCCCGAGTTTCCACCTCTCGGCCAGGTACCCACTCCTACTCAGGTGGCGGGCCGCTCCCTCAGACGTTCGGCGGTCTGGACCCATCTAACCTGGCCCAGGCGATGTCACCACCACCTGGGTTTGGCAGAACACGCCCCGGTTACCCAGGCGCGCGGCGATGCACCCTTGCCGACACGCGCCGCGATCCCACGCCTACAAACAAGGTCGCCGGCATGCAGAGCACCTGTTGGTCTGTGCCCTGCGAATGGAAGGGACAGGTGTTCGGTCCCTCGACACAGCTCCCCCTGTGCCACGCACCCCTCGCTTTCGCATAGGGTTGGATCGCAGCTCTCCCTTTTGTCGCAAGGCAGAATGCCAAGCTTAACATCTGGCACCACGGGAAGGCGGAAAGAGCCACTTGGGAAGCAGAGGCTATAAGAGACGCGTCACTTCCCCTGTGAGGACTGCCGCGGCACACCCGACTGGAAGCGATACACCCCAGTGCGAACTTCCGTACCTTACGGCGCGCCGGCAACGGGCGGGCCCACGCCGAAAGCGCCGTCAAGCGACCGACCCCACGCCAGACTCTGGACTCTTTTTTTTTTAAAAAAAACTCTTTATTGATACAACAACAACAACAACATTATACTCAATTGAAACAAGTTTTGATACAATGACTCATAAAAAACAGCGAACATTGTTTGATACATACTAACCCACCACCTTACACAATTAGTGGGTCCTATTATGATGAAATTTGAAAACATGCAGCTCATTATTATTATTGTTGTTGTTGTTGTTGTTGTTGTTGTTGATTGATGGCACTAGCTACGGACAGGGTTAATCTAACTACATGACTACTTTGGTTATTCTATGACTAGCTACTCTGCAGCGTTACATGTGTGCCAGATGATATATATAAACCTACTGTAAGGCCTGCTCACTGAGCTAACCCCAGTGAGCGTGCCCCTGGCACTAGGCTGGCCAGTACTTCTATTTCGCTGCAGTCCCTACCTATGTTAATTGTTTTAGTATTCTAATTCTACATTATTCTGGTGTATCTAGTTCCTATAAAATCGAGTGCGTAAGTCAAGTCCGGGAATGGTGCTCCTGCTTTCCTGATCCGATAACGCGGCGGATTCCAGTTGTGTGACAACCGGCCAGTACCGCGCTCGGCGGCAACTGCAGGTGCACCTAAGTCTTTATCGGGTTGTTATTTAGTCGTATTGATTCCTAATGAAGTCCCTCAGAATCTTTTTAGAGATTTCATTTGCCAAATTGTTGAGGACATTGAAGGTCTCAGCACGTCGCAGTAATGTGTATGTGTCTCTATTTGGTAGTTGACTTCTAAGTTCAAGCACCACGTCGTCATACAACGTACAGTCATAGACGACGTGTTCGGGTGTTCCATCCGGAGCACCAGTCACACGCTGGTGTTGCCCGCTTTCCAAATCGACGTAAATATGTCGGATATGGCCCGTGACCTGTTAGAAAGTGCAGCAGACCTCTACTCGGCTCAAAGTAGCTCATTTGTAGCCGTTCTTTGACATTTGGTAGTAACTGGAAAACCCTCCTTCCCGTATCCACAGTTTCCCATTGCTGTTGCCATAGCTCTTCGCCCCTTCTCTTTATTGCGTACTTGTCCCCCACTTGTACCCCCATGATTTCCCTGGTTTTATCTAATTTTCCTTTGGAGACCCAGTACCACGCTCCCTGCTCCCTGATTTTTATGTCTAAAGGACATAATCCTATTATTATTAACAAAGCCCCCCCAGGTGTTGTTCGATATGCCCCAACAGAGCGCAACAGCATGTTTCGCTGCACCCTTCTCACGGTCACTGCAGGCACCACCCTCGTGAGCCTGTGTGCCCAAACCCCACTCGCATATCCTACTAGGGACGTTAAAATGCTGTTATGATAAAGTTTGATTAAGGTAGGAGGTAGATGGAACCTCCTATGGCCTATACTTATGAGATTATTTAGGATCTCTAATGCACGTTGTGTTATGTTTTCTATATGGGTGTTGTAACTCCATTTTTCATCTAGTATAACACCTAGGTATCTGGCCTCTCGTCGCCGAAGAACTGGTGTTCCCTCAATTCTGACAGTTGGATTCCTGACGAGACTACCTTTCATTAATAGATATGTTGATTTGTGTGGTGCGACTTTCATTTTTGATTCTTGGCACCATCTCTGGAGTACTATCATTGCTTGTTCTACCTTGGGCTCAAGTTCCTCTCGGCTACGGCCGCCTACCAGCAGGAGGAGGTCGTCAGCGTAAGCTATCACGTCTAGCACGTCCTCACTTTGTTGTAGTTTCTCTAGGAGGGGTTCTATGTTAATATCCCAAAAGAGTGGCCCCAGAACTGATCCCTGGGGACACCCTTTCGTAATGGTTTTACTCGTTCTTCCGCTAGGCGATGATAGCCATACCTCCCTGACCATACAATAGCTCCTCAGACAGCCATAGAGGGGCCCTGGGCACTCCTTCTCTCGCAAGTGAGAGAAGAGCGAGGGCCACCACAGGTTGTCAAAGGCGCCATTGATGTCCACCATGATGCCTACCACATACTTGTGCGGGGTTGAGCCACAGACCTCAGCTGCCAGGGCAATTGCGTCAGACGCTGATCGCCCCGGCCTGAAGCCGAACTGCCTGTCGCTCATTCCGCACAGTATCCTGTGCGCTGTCAGTCTGTCAGCTAGTAACTTCTCCAATAATTTTCCTAAGTTATCTAAGAGGCAGATTGGCCTATAAGATTTCGGTTCTGTGGGGTCCTTATCCTTCCCTTTTTGTATGATTATTACATTTGCCCTTTTCCAAATTTTAGGAAATCTCTCAGTTCTTAAACATTCATTGAACAATCCTGTGAGGGGTGTTACTAGCTGAGGGGCGAGAAACTGCACCACCTCCGTGACTATGCCGTCTGGCCCTGGTGCTTTGCCCTTTTTCAGTAATTTAATTTGTGCGGCCACTTCTTCCTCTGAGAAGGGATACACCATGGTGGTGTTTGTGTATTCATGTAGATCCTCTCTACGGATTTGTTGTTGGAGTTCATCCTCCTCAATTTCTTCGTCATCTGGCAGCAGAGTGCGCAGGAGAACTTCAGCAGTTTCCTGCCACGACTCTGTCATTCTGCCTCCGTCTCTGATCGTCGAGAGGACCGCAGGGGACCTGATTTTCTCTCTAACCAATTTATATGGTATTCCCCAGGGGTCAGTGGCTAGCTGGCTCAAAACATACCTTTCCCAACTTTTTATTCTTACCTCCTTTAATTCTTTTTGAAATTTTTCCTATTCCTCCCTATACTGCTGCAGCCAGAATTGTTTCTCCTGCCAGACGGCACTTCGCTGGTAGTACCTTCTCGCCCGTCTCACAGACTGACGCATACGCTCAAGATCGGCAGACCATGGCGATGGGGAAGCCGCCACGGCTCTCCTCCTGGTTGGCACAGCGGCTTTGACCGCGCTAACTATAGACCCTACCAGTTCTTCGGCATATCTATCCACATCCAGGTCACCTTCCGGCAATGGCGGAATGTCACACTCCCAAGCCAGGCAGTCCCAATCGGTTCTATTGTAGTTGAGTTGGATGTCCCATCCGAGGTCCCAGCGGCACCCTTCTTCTCTGAGGCAGAAGGTAATTAGGTTATGATCGCTTGTAGTGGCATATTCGATGACTTTCCAATCCTCAATGATACTGATGGCATTGGCGGTTGCCAGGGTGACATCAATATTTGTCCCCTGCCCTCCGCCTCCTCTGTAAGTTGGGGGATTACCAGGTTTGTTTGCCACTACAAGTTGGGAAGCCATAATTAGTTCCTCAGCCTTCTCACCATTGGTGTCCCTTGTGCCGCTGTACCACATAGGGGACTTGGCATTGATGTCAGCCGTGACAATAATCCTGCGCCCACGCAGCGCCGTGATGGTTCTCGCGAGGTGGTCGGAGAATTCTTCGAAATTTCCTCCGTATTGGAAATACATGTTTACGAGGTGTATTAGTCCAACCGGGGTTTGTAGTTCAACCACATTGCAGTGCCTGTTAGATAACTGTGTTAAACTTGTGGCTCTTAGGGTCTTGTTTGTAACTATTGTGACTGCCTTCGGCTCTTCTCCAGTGGAGATTACCTGCCAGGTGGTAGACATGAAGGAGATCTGTCCCGCCCGGGACTATGGCTCCTGCAGACAGACTACATCTAGTCTCCTCTCCTCCACTACCTTTCGCAGCTCCTGCATGACCAGCCGACTATTATGGGTGTTTATCTGTCCTATAATAATTTTGGATGTCATGGAAAGTAGGTGTGAAAATTGCAATCAGGCCATGGTTTACTATAGTCTGAAGCAATTCGGCCATTTGCAAGGACAGATTGCACATAGATCTCTTGCATATTAAACTCTTCACCTCTTCTCTCAAATACCCTTCTGAGAAGGTCACGCAGAGCTCCGAAATCTGTGGGAAGATTCATTGACTTCAACTGAATCCTGTCCACAGCCTCCACTGTCGAGAAGGTGACCTTTCTGCCATATTTGTGACCTATACGCACGACGTGCCTGAGCGCCGTGGTGAGGACAGCCGGCTGCTCCAAGCGTGAGAGCTGCATGGCAAGCTCCAAGTTCGGGTAGATCCTTCTAGGATCCGGATCTGGGGCTCTCGGAACTACTTCCAATTGTTTAGTACTTGTGACTGTGTTGTCTTCTAGAACTTTTTGGAGAGTTCCTTTTTGAACTGGAACAATGCTATTGCTCTCTTCCGGTTGTAGGCTGTCTTCTGTCTCTTCTTCTGGCTCCGTCTGTATGCACAGGTCAACCATGACTGTTTGTTGTGGGCATATTTGTTCATTGTTGATGACGAAGCTTGCTGCTTCTGGATTAAGTGTTGAATTGACACTTATATGCACCAACGTCTTAGGTTCTGTCAAGTTTCCTGAATCAGTCACTTCCACTACTTCTTCAATCTTTATTTCTTGATCTGTTTGAATACTTGAGTCAACCATGATTTTTTCCTTTTTTACTGTCTCCTGAATAGATTTTAAAAACTTTTTGAAATTCTCTGCTCTTTCCGCATCTCTTTTCTTCTTACTCGGAGACTTTCTTTTGGTTGATCTAGTTTGGTTGTTGCCATTAGCCATAATCTGTTTGGGATATTAGGCTTTGTTCAAGCAACTTATATGTAGGGCAGTTCCTTCCGGTTGTACCGCAGGTCTTTTTGCCCCTTCGTGTGCATGGTATGCATACAGCGGATTTTTTGCATTCCTTTCTTACGTGGTTTTCTTCTCCGCACCTGGAGCATGCCGGCTTCCTACTACAATATTTGTGTACATGATCAATGTCCCCACAATTGTGGCAACGGGGTACTATTAAGTAGTCTTTCACGTTAATGGCGTGAAAGCCTATGTATACCCTGCCCATGGCTGTTAATTTTCTCCATAATCCCCCTGTGACTTCTGCTACATGGTGAACAACATCTCTGTCCCTAGGTCCAGTCCTAAATCTGAGTTTAAAGTCTTTTAGAAAAGCTTCCATACTTAATTCAGAGTCTTCAAGGTTTTGCCGATAGAGAGTCTCACATAAATCCTCATCTGTCATTGATTTGGGGACATCATATAATATAACAAGTGGATTGCGCTTCCGGGGGGGGTTCGCACTTAACTGATTTGCATAGCTTTTGGTTTCCTAGCAGTTTGTTCTTATCATCCTCTGAGGCTACCTCTACGATAACTACATTTTTTGTCACTTTAACCTTGTTAATTCTAATTTTTTCCCTGACGGGATTTACAGTGGTGGCAAAACCTTCCTGCACCTTTTTTATGTCCTGGCCGGGTAATGGTCTTAAAAAGACTGAGTGTCTGGTCGTTTAGAGACCTTTGCAATTGTCTCTTTGGTCGTTTGGGCCTTTGGTGCAGCCTGTGCCGCGATGCCGGCCCATGTCTTGGCTGGTTGTTTTCTGAGCCTTTCATTCTCTTTTTCAAGCTCCTCAAGTCTCCCTTCAAGCTTTGCATTGGCTATCGCCAATGCCGCTAATTCATTTTTTATTGCCAGCACTGCGGCCTGACTAATCTTCCCATTTTTAACATTTTGATCGAGCAATTGAGTAATCCTCATATGTCTATGTTACTCTCCTCCATCATCTGACCCAGGCCTTCCTGTGCGGAGGGGTCAGAAAGCATCGAAGCCCTTGTGGGCGCACTTAGATCGCTTGTCTCTTCAGTGGCCATCATGTATTAGACAAGCGAAAAAAAGGGGTTGGAAGACCGTCTCTTACCCCGGACCGGCTCCTCTGGCATGGGGGGGGGGGGGGAGGACTGAAAAATGCAGCTCGCCCACCAACCTCGTCCCTAGGTCAAGGGCATCCCTAAGCCGCCGAGTTCAGTACACCGTCGCGTGTCCTGGTCTCCTTCAGTGGCCTCGTCATCGTCGATTTCTCCCAGTGTTCATCGGCAAGTGCACCCCGCAGTCCAGAGAAGCGGATGCACTTCTCGTCCTTCGCCGTCTACTAGCCCGAGCTCCCACCTACAGGCCAGGGGACCCGCTCCTACTCAGGTGGAGGGCCGGTCGCCCAGTCGTTCGACGGTCTGGACCCAGCTAACCTGGCCCAGGCGATGTCACCACCCCCTGGGTTTGGCAGAACACGCCCCGGTTACCCACGGGCGCGGCGAAGCGCACTTGCCGACTCGCGCCGTGGTCCCACGCCGACAAACGAGGTCGCCGGCATGCAGAGCACCAGCTGGTCTTGTGCCCTGCGAATTAGGGAGGGACTGATGGTTAGTCCCTCAGACACAGCTCCCCCTGTGCCACGCACCCTTCGCTTTCGCCTCGGGTTGGGGGAGTTTAATGTCCTACCTTGACGGGAGTTGAACGTCCTGCCTTGACACAATGACAACCCTCACCGTTCCACAGCCCAGAGATGCTATGAGAATGATGATGTGATATAAATGATGGTATGGCCCGGGTCTTACGTTGTGGAGTTTGACATCATCGAGACGGTGCGGCACTCAAACCCGAGTTACGTTCCCCGGAGGGCCTCCACACGTACTGGGGGATCATGGCCGACCATGTCTCACCCAACGCTTTTGATAATTCACGGTGGGCCAGTGCGGTTCAGTGAGGATTGCACCCATTTAAGGGCTAGCCTTTTAACGTCATGCGTAGACGGCCCTTCCCGTGTTAGCTTCACCCCATCTGCGGGGGTTACTGAGCGCCGGGGCCACGTCAAGGCCACGGGATAGGACATTACGGTCCCCGCCCCACTCAGGTTCCTCTGAGCCACAGAGTACTTCAGACTGCCTGAAGATTTCCGGGAATCAGAGGGTCTCCTGGCGGTTTTAACCCAGTTTCGGAAGGCAACACACCTTCCCCGGGTGGCGCCACGCAGACCGCTTTCCCGTGCGTCTGGACTCTGTTTGCATGTATTAGCTCTAGAATTACCACAGTTATCCAAGTAACGTGGGTACGATCTAAGGAACCATATCTGATTTAATGAGCCATTCACGGTTTCGCCTTAATGTGGCTTGTACTGAGACATGCATGGCTTAATCTTAGAGACAAGCATATGACTACTGGCAGGATCAACCAGGTACCTGCGTCAACTAGAGCTGAGCAGCCGGCCGCCCAGGGGCCCGCGCGAACACGAAAGGGTCCGCTCAATTATTCTGCAAACAGGAGGAGGCTGAGCTCCCCTGCACAATACACCTCGGAACCCTCTCAGGTCCCGGCGGCGCGCAGCGCCGTCCTAAGTACTTTGTCGGGTTCGAGAGGCGCAATCGCCCGGAGTTGGGCGACAAGACGCTTTAGGTGCGACCACCCGTGCTCCCAACTGAGCTTGCCGCTGCCGACAGAGGCCCGGGAGCGTGCTGTCGTGGCATTGCCGGCGGAAGACAACACGCGCCACCTACGGTGACCGGCAGCTCCAACGCCAGCGCCACAGAAGGGCAAAGCCCCACTTGGGTGCCGAAGCGAACTCTTCCAGCACAGCGCACGTGCCAACACGTCCGCACAGCTGCGATACAAACCACCAGCGAGAACCGCTGGGGCGACCGAACAGCAGACGGCGTCGCGGCGCAGAGTGCCGGGCGGCGGCGCATCCTCGACGCACACAGTCCTCAATCGGACCAGCACACTGCAGATGTCCACCGCGCTTCGTACAGGGCCCGCGAGGACCCACTTTGGCCACACGGCGCCGCGCGCAGGGTGCGCCGGCGCGCAGCTGCGCCGCTTGCTGCGTCCGTCCGTCGGCCGGCGCCTGTCACTGGGCGCCCCCCACCAGCCGGCTGTAGCGCGTGCGCCCACGCACCGCGCGGCCAGCACGCTGGGCGGCCCCCCCCCCCCCCCCTCACCGGCTGTGGACAGTCCCACCCAGCCACCGCCGCGTATCGCTTCACACCCAGATTCCCATTCACGTTCGTTGGTATGGTGGGTATTGCTGAAACAATCGCTTACCGATCGTTGCACTCACTGATTTACCTCCAGCAACAACAACCGCACCACAACGGGTTACCAGTTGTTCATTTGCGTAACGTCACCAGCAAACGTAGACGTCCATCCCCATTTGAAAAATCAACGATTATTGCAAGTCTGTCTGTTAGGTGCCACGACACACTACGTCTGCCCACATACATGCAACAAAATGTGCACGACTAGAGAACACATGGAAGGTGGCCCCTGTACGTAAGCGGTGTCCATTACACGACCGACTGTCAACCGGCCTCTGTACCGTGTCGGAGAAATGGAACGCGGTGCACCATGCTATCACACTGTGTGAGAAGAGACGACTACGTCTGAATACACGCGCCACTATATCAACAGACGGCTCATGCTGATCGCCATCATTGGCGTCTGTTCCTCCCACAAGTCTGTATGGCGTACCACACTGCAATGCAGCTGTTATGGGGCGACGACACGTAGCTGAGTGCACAATATTTGGTCCGTATGGTTCGCCGTTTTTGGGCGCAGTCGTTGTACAGTCACACATGAGCCACAGGACAGATGTGCAGTACAGTGTGTGGGTTAGGCGTAAGACATCAGCGGACAGTGGACACAGGCCGTACCATGACGTAGACTGAGTGCTTCGGCATGCAAATGCCAGTGAACAGCTGCGAAGGGCATCTAACACGCAAGCACCTGACCGACCAGCTTGCGAAGGCAGGGGGGGGAGGGGGGGCGATGTACGTCCTGCATGTGGAAAGTAAGCAACACCTGCAAGGTGTTGAACATGAAGCGATACACAAGAGACCGGGCAGTGCGAGTAGCGAACTATATCGAGAGGGTTGAGGTTAGGCAACACTACATTAATTCAACGAGTCCTATAACAATTACAGAGAGGGTTAAGGCCCAACGTGGGTTAGGTTAAGGCCCAACGTGGGTTAGGTTAAGGCCCAACGTGGGTTAGGTTAAGGCCCAACGTTGGTTAGGTTAAGGCCCAACGTGGGTTAAGTTAAGGCACAGGTTGGGGTAAGGGATGTTGTGTGTGTGTGTGTGTGTGTGTGTGTGTGTGTGTGTGTGTGTGTGTGTGTGTGTGTGTGTGTGTGTGTATGTGTGTGCTGCCATTGTTTCTGTGCTGTAACATGAGGCAGTGTGGTGATGTTGGGTGCACCCCTGTGTAGGACATGTGTGGGTGTTGGTGGCTTATCTGAGCAATTGTGGTTGTCGGAAGAGTGGGATATTCTGTTTTATGATTGGACCTCCCGGTCTGGATGGTGTAATGTGGCGGAGAGGATGCACTGGATGTTGGTTCATGCTGGTGCTTACATATTGTATCTGTGTCTGTTACAGGCAGAGAGTAGTGTGGGATAGAGTGTCTGGCTGACGTGTGATTCATATTGTGTGCACAGACTTTCAGCATGTATAGGGACATTCGCATATATCATCTATCTATGTGGCCCTGCATCATTTACTAAGCAGTGCTGTGAGGCGATTGTATTATTAGTAAAGTACTGATGTAGAGCAGAATGTTTGCCTTCTACCAAAGGGCGAGTATCGACTCTAACCCAGCATTGGCTCCGCAGGAAGCGCTCTTGGAACTCCCCCCACACCGTCAGTGTTGTGCGGGGTACGGACCGTCTATATTCTGAGAGGAGCACTGTTTGCCACTTGGCGTCAGGTCTCGTGGCCTGCAGTCCAGTGCCCCCAGGGACTCACGTGGAGGTGGTGCAGCTGTAGCATCTGCTTACAATGGGCATCAACCGGCGCACGTTTCCCCTGCACTTAGCAGGGTCCACAGCACTCGGCTCGGGCTAGCGACTTTGAGCATGTATAGGGACACTTTTTTTCTTTTTTTTTTTTCACTGCTGCTACTCTTTGTGATAACCCGCCTATGGGCTGGTCTCTTAGCCGACACACAGAGTGCTACAACCATACTCTGTGTGTCGTTGCCCGTGCCCCACCAACGTGGAGGTGGACCACTATGCCCTCTTCCTAAGTACTGATTGCAGCCATAAATACTTATTACAAAATGAATATACAAAATAAATATACATAGATTTAACAAATTATAATTCTAAAATTATTGTTAGTGTAAGTTAAGATACTGAATAAAACTAAGTGGTGATTAAAGATTATGTCTTAAACATGCATTTGCCATTTTGATAAAATTTTGTTTTAATTAACTATGCATACAGTTACTGTTCATTATCAAGAGTTCAGACTTTAAATCGAGACAGACTTAATAGTGTTCATAATAATTTGCTTCTTCTACATTCTCAATGAAACTTGATTATAGGAATATAAAACTTAGGATTAATGATATCATATGTAATTTGTTGTTTTACATGCATTTAACGCTTTAAAAACCTTACCTATCTATGGCATGAGAACATAAAACTTGCCATTGACATAATAATTAAAATTCAAATTGTTGCCAGTCACTAGCTTAAATTTCTAAAAAACAAGTTAAAAGCTTAAAATATTACTACTACGTCAATTCATAAAACTTACAATTGGTCAGTCATAAAACTTGCAATTAGTACATCATATCTGTAATCTCAATTCTTTGTGTACTCACCGTGTTATCTCTCGTCAGTGCTATCTCCATCTGTTTCGTCGCTGGCACTGTCGTCCTGGAGTGTCTGTCGTTGCTGTGGCCCAATCTGCGCTGCTTGGCGTTGTCTGTCTCTTCTATACTCTTCCTTCAGGACCCTCGAGACTCTGTCTGCCATGTCACTGAGTAGCTTCCATTTATCAGGGTCCCGCAGTGCTTGCTTCACATCGTCTTGTAGCAGTTGTACTGCCTCACCAGGTTCATATCTATGGCAGTGGAGAACAACATGCTCTGGTGTGCCCACGTTTCCGCATATGCAATTGGCAGCTCTGTCCTGATGTATACGGTTAAAGTACGTTGGGTACGGTCCATGGCCCGTAAGGAAGTGCATCATGCCTACGCCTGGGTCAGCATGTCTCACTTTTAGGCGCTCTTCAGTATTAGGAAAAAACTCATATACGTGCCTGCTCTTTTCACTGGTGTCCCACTGCCTTTGCCACTCCATCAGTCTCCATCGCTTTAAGTCGTATCTGGTTGGGACATCCTCGTCAGTTATCTCCTGAACTTTGTGATTCTGTCCCCGTCTCAGCCAATACGCTGCTGCTCTGTACCTTACTGTTATATCTATAGGATACGTGCCAAGCACTACACATAGGGCTTCAGTAGATGTTGTTCCGAAAGCGCCAGATAGCCGCAGGAGTACATTCCTCTGACCACTTCTAGCGGCTGTCACATATGTTGATAGACGTAATCTGTGTGCCCATGTGCTAGAGGCAAAACTCACTATCGACTCATATATTGCATAGTAATACGTCTTAATCATTCTTAGTGGCATGCTGCGGTATTTATTCTGGCGAGTTTATGTAGAATAGCTACTGCCTTGCCGGTTGTCAGCTTTATATGCTGCAAAAATGATAGTCTTTCGTCTAGTTGGACTCCAAGGTATCTAGTTACCTTCTTCCTGGCAATGTTATTATTACCCAATCTTATCACTGGATTCCGCTGCAAGTTTTCTTTCATCAACATATATGACATCTTTGCTGGGGCTATTGTTAACTTATATTTCTGGCACCAATTGTTCATTTCAAGCAGGGTGTCATTTGCCTTTATTTCCAATTCGGCTCTTGAGTTCGCCGTCACTAAAACTGTTAGATCGTCAGCATAGCCCACGATCCCTTCTGTATTGACGCTTTCTTCCATGACATTGAGAAGTGGCTCAATTGTAATATCCCAGAATAGGGGCCCTAGGATAGATCCTTGTGGACATCCTTTTGTTATCATTTTGACTACCTTCCTGTTGCCTTCTTTCCATTGGACGATCCTATCTCGGCAGTAATCTTTCAAGCTGTGGTACAGGGTTCTCGGCAGCTGCAGCTCTCTTAACCGTAAGAATAATCCTGGCCACCACATGTTGTCAAATGCTCCTTGTATATCTATCAATATTGCTACTGCATATTTCCTGGCAGTATCATTAATAATTAGAAGCACTCGATTGATGGCGTCATCTATTGACTTTTTCTTGCGAAAACCATACTGATGCTCACTAAGCCCCTGAAGCTCTCTGTGGGCTTACAGACGATCACATAAGTCTTTCTTGAACTTTCGCCAACGTGTTTAATAAACATACGGGCCTGTATGACCTCGGATTTGTAGGGTCATTATCGGCGGCCTTTTTTATTATCACCGTATTTGCTGTTTTCCACAAAGCCCGTATTTTCCCACCTAATAATGCATCATTTAGAACCTTTGTCAAGAAAGGCGTTATCTGTACTGCTACTTGGTGTAATGTCTCCGGATATATACTGTCTGGGCCCGGTGCTTTCCGACTTTTCATACTGAGAATTGCCCTTTGTACTTCTTCATTCGCGAATGGGGGGGTTACTGCTTCTGTCAGATAGACATCATTAAAACGACGTCGCATATTCGCGTGTTGTGGGTTATCTGACGTTGAGTCATCGTCTGGTAAAAGTTTAAAAAGCAGATATTCCGCAGTGCTCCTCCATCCTCTCGTCATGTTCCCATTTTCTTGTTTCAGTGTAGACAGTATGGTGGGCGATTTAATCTTCTCCGTCAGAAGCTTATATGGCGTGTCCGAAATATTTTCAGCTAGTTGCGTTTTGACATAATTGTCCCAATGCTGTTTTTGCCTTCGCATCACGATAGTCAGCCAGTCTGATTTCTTTATCTTGTATCGTTATCGCCTTTTGATAAAATTTGCGTTTCTTCTTGCTATCTTTTCGAAGTAGGGATAATTCATTGGTCCATGGCGTTCGTGTTTTGGGCCTGCAGTTGTGATTTGAAATGCTTTCTTCCTGTGCTCTTACTAACAGTTGCGTGAGGACGTGGATTCTATAGTCCACACTACCACGTTTTGAAGCAAGATCAGCCGATTCTACCATCTGTCTCAGTTTAGGCCAGTTTGCTCTCTTAAGATTGAACTGCTTTCCTTCTCGATTACTGGTCTCTAGAGTGCCATGTAACTCTATCACTATCCCATTATGGTCACTATGTACCAGCTCTGGTCGCACTTCCCACCTGTGGCAGTGTGGTAAGGCTTTGTCGTTTACTATAGTTATATCTATCTCGCTCTGTGACCTGCCATTGTCGAACGTTGGTGGTTCTCCTTCTTTGTTTAGAATGTATGGGTTGTGCTCAGCGAGGAGTTCATTGATGATTCTTCCTCTATCATCTGTAGTGTTCGCATGCCAAAGGGTTGACTTTGCGTTAATATCAGCTGCGATGAGCAATTTTCCTCCTCTTGCATATTCGGCCACCATCTTAATCCAACCTGCATATGGTTCTATGTCATGGGAATATTGGGCGTACAAGGATGCTATTATCCACGTATCATTTCCTCTTATCAGTTCTACTGTAGTTGCATGAGTATTACTTAACTGAGTAATTTTAGTAATACTTATATCTGCTGGTTTTACAATCAATGCTGCCATCGGTGGTGTATCTCCTGTTATCACTCTACTATTACTTGGGATACATATCAGTTTGCCATTTCTTGAATACGGTTCCTGCAAACATGCTATATCAATTCGTGTCTCCTCCATTGCCTTAGGAAGCTCGTTACTCACCATGATGCTATTCTTCATATTTAACTGTAGTATCCTCAATTTATTTACGTTTCCTTCTCTATTCTGTTGGATTTTAGCGATCAGTCTATCGTGCAGCATCATGTATGTTAGGCAGTCTGAGCTTCCTCCTTTGTTACAAACATTGTTTCTTCTTTTACATGGAATGCATCCTATTGGGGGTTCCCTTGACAAGCAATCAGCTTTTTTATGTCCCTTCTCCCCACACTTGGCGCAGGTTATTTGTTCATCATCACAGTACTTAGTTGTGTGGCCTAGCCTATACCATTTAAAACATTTACTTATTGCATCGTAGTCCTCAATATACAGTGCCAAGAAATTTATAAAAACTCGTTCTTGTTTCAAAAGAATTGTTCTTATCTTTGGTGTAGCTTCCAACACTATGCTAGTTGTGCTACTCCCCTTCTGCCCTGCTTTAAATTTGATCTTCACCCTTTCAGAAAATACTTCTTCGCTAATATTTCCTTCCATGTTTAGTGTATAAAGCTGTAATAAAAATTCACTCTCTGTAACTGTAGTTGGGACCCCATGAGCTATAAGTAATGGTCGTCGTCTTTTAGTTTCTTCACACCTAATATGTTGTATAGTTGCTGCCCTTGCCTGTAACTTTTTGCAGTCTTCTTTGGATGCTGTTTCAACTTTAACAACTGTTGGTGTGGTTCTTATAGCCATAATTTTCAATTTTTCTTGTTGAGGATCTATTTCTCTCGTCAATGCGTCCCGAACATCTTTGGTCTTTTGATTGTTTGTAGGTCTGAAAAATAGTGTTGTAGCTTGCTTTTCCTTGGCTTTTTCCATCTTCGCAACCGTTTTACGTTGTTTTGGGTTACCTACTGCAACCACTGATGCGAAGGTCTGTGTCGTTTTTATCCCAACGCCTTGAAGGTGGCTGTTTTCCTCTCGTGCTTTTCGCAGTTCAGCCTCTAAATTTTGTATTTTCTCTTTTGCACCTGGTACCGTTTCGCGCAGCAGCTCATCTACCTGTTGTCTCAGCCTGTCATTTTCCTCTTTTAACATATCTATTTGGCCTTCGAGCCTCGCCTGTTGGAGGACATCGGTGGACTGCGAATCCTGTAGTGCTCTAGTTGTAGTGAGCACTTCTACTTGTTGTCTAAGTCGGGTATTTTCTGTATTTAACACATCTTTCTCTCCTTCTAGTCTCGATTGTGTCAATACTAATGCCCAGATTCTATTTCTCACGAGTAGGGAAACATTGGTGGAAACCTTCTTACTTTTCAATTCGGCTGTAAAATCACTAAGTATTTCTTCTACTGCGGTAATTTTCTCGGCGTTTGATGCACATTTCGGTGTATCAAAAGTTGCCATTTTGTTTCCATGTGCTTCTTCACTCTTTTTCGATCTACATGGTGGTGTATCTTGCTTTTTTACATCTTGTCCGTGTAGAGAGCCGCTCCGCTTGGGCCTCTTTACGTCCACTGTCCCGTAGATCTGCGCACGTTCAATACGCGGGCCTAGTGCGGTTTCTCCCGCGTAAATTTACCTCGTGTCCAGTAATGTCACGTGTTGCGAGTTATCAGTAAGCCTTCAATTAAAAAACTCTCCCTCCATGTCGGTTTGGTCAACCAATAAAATATTTAAGCCAAGATGACGTTGTTATGATTTCAGCAAATCAACTTGCACTCTAGAAACCAACCAATACAAAATTTTCCGCCGTTATGAAAACAGTCCTCTTTTAGCGAATAGGATAGTAGAAGGGGAACCACCAATCAAGGGGCTTCCGTCCGTAGTGACGTAGAAGAGCGCACAGCAAATCACCAACAAGTGGTGAGATGACCTGTCGGAACTGTTACCGCCAAAGTGACGTCACCACGTAAGCAGCCAATGGCAGACCAGTTTATCCCGCCAAAACTAAATTACGTTGGAATATATAGTTTCTAACATCATTTCTGTTCAATTCAGTCTCATTATCCACACATAAAACACTTTTCCAAGCACTACAGGAAATAGTAAACCGTCTTTCCCAATTTAAGTTCGGAAAAACACTGATTAACTTATTAGCAGTCAGGACAGAGTAACAGCCTACATTGAGGAATAATTTTCCTGTGCCTTATTTTGCACATTTATAATCACAATTTTTATGCACAGTAAAGTACCTTGGAACAGCAATCACTGATATCACTTTCATAACAAAACTCGAAGAAAATACCATAAAACATAATGAAAGCGAGGAGCACTTCAGCAGCACGTCTTCCTAGCAGCCATGTCAGATAGGGACAGCGGGATTTTGGCATATTGGATATAACTATTCATGAAACGCAAGATATGGGGGTGGATTGCACCTTACTAGTGCGGGAAAAGTCTGCAGTTCATCCGCTGGAGTTGCGAATTGGGCGGTTGGGGTGGGGCACGGGCGCGTGCGGGTGCGGGTAGAGTGATTGTCGGTCGACGACTTTGTGCGGCGCAGGCACTGGCGTTGGGGCTCCTGTGGTGGACAGATGCTGCAGGCTTTGTGGGTGGGTTCGGAAAATGGGCACTGTGGGCCCCATCGACGTCGTAGTCGGCTTGGCGTCTCATAGATGGCCGTATCGCCGGTGCAGCAGGTCATGATGCGGGAGAACTACAGATGGCAGTATTTTTTGTGGTGCGCTCGACATGGTGGACGTAGTGTTGTCAGATACGTATAGATGGAGGTATTGCATGTGGTTTCGTCATATTTTCATAGATGGCGGTGCTGTGTTTCGGCAGTATGGTTGGCGTAGTTTCGTTGGATTTCTGTAGATGGAGGTGTCGTTTCTGGGCTGGATGTCAATGTAGTTATGTCACATTCCCATAGATGGCTGTGTTGTGCCTGTGGGTGGCATTGTCAACATCGTCCCATAGAGGGCGGTATGGTGTCTTCACGAAATAGACGCCTGGGTATTTCACAGATGGCGGTATGGTCTGTTTCTTGTGGACGCTGATGTCGTCAGTACGAGAGGGCGCGCGCGAATCCGTCGTGTATGTAACGTACGTCGGTGTGGTGCGACCGTTCTCTCTTTCATGTATTTATTGCTCTTGTACACATGCGTCGATACTACGTCGACACGCATCGCTCCCTACAGACTTATAACCACCCACACTAGCCGCCCCGGGGACTTGCCAACGACACACCCTATCCCAAGTCTATTTTCTTGCGGAGCATCATGTGCTATTATATTTTATTTCGCATCCATAGTTTAGAGATATCGTAGTTCACCGTACGTCAGTGTACGCTATGTTACCACACGGCGCTGGGGCCTGCGAAAACGCACCGTTGCCTGCCGGGCACCGCGATCGCCGCACGGCACCCACCCGACATCGCCGCCTCCACGCTACGCTCCGACCGGTGTGCCGACACCGCCCGTCTGGCACCCATCACCGGCTGACAAAGCGATACGCTGTAGCGCGGCAGAACACAACGCACCCGGCCGCCGCCGCCGCCGCCGCCGCCGCCTCCCCCGCGCGCACGGAGACGGCACCCATCGCAGCGCTCACGCCAGCGTCAAGGGGCCCGCAAACCGATACGCCTCAGTCCGCCGCACCCAATGTAGCGCCCTGGGTGCGGTGCGCCCGGCCAAACCAATACGCCCAGAGATGTGAAACACAAGAAACAAGATACAAGCAAGGGTGGGGGGGGGGGGGGAGGGGGACACGTGCCCCTGGCGCCCAGCCGCGGGGGTCTCGTCTCGCAACAAGAGGAATCCTCCAAGCTAGGGCTGAGTCTCAACAGATCGCAGTGTGGCAACTGCTCTACCGAGTACCACACCACGCCCGGTGCCTAAGTCGTCTACAGACGATTCCGAGTCCCGACATCGAAATATAGGCACCCATGGTCGACCGGTAGGGGCAGGGTGGCGCTGGCCGAGTGCCCCGTCCGGCAAACAAGTTGGGCCCGTACGGCGCGGCGCCACGTGGGTCGACCGCGCCTAGTAAAGTCACGTATTTTCGAGCCTTTCGACCCTCGGGACTCCTTAGCGATATAGTTGCCACAATGGCTAGACGGGATTCGGCCTTAGAGGCGTTCAGGCTTAATCCCACGGATGGCAGCTTCGCACCACCGGCCGCTCGGCCGAGTGCGTGAACCAAATGTCCGAACCTGCGGTTCCTCTCGTACTGAGCAGGATTATTATCGCAACGACACAGTCATCAGTACGGTAAAACTAACCTGTCTCACGACGGTCTAAACCCAGCTCACGTTCCCTATTAGTGGGTGAACAATCCAACGCTTGGCGAATTCTGCTTCGCAATGATAGGAAGAGCCGACATCGAAGGATCAAAAAGCGACGTCGCTATGAACGCTTGGCCACCACAAGCCAGTTTTCTCTGTGGTAACTTTTCTGACACCTCTTGCTGGAAACTGCAAGCCAAAAAGATCGATAGGCCGTGCTTTCGCAGTCCCTATGCATACTGAACATCGGAATCAAGCCAGCTTTTGCCCTTTTGCTCTACGCGAGGTTTCTGTCCTCGCTGAGCTGGCCTTAGGACACCTGCGTTATTCTTTGACAGATGTACCGCCCCAGTCTAACTCCCGCCTGGCAGTGTGCTCGAATCGGATCACGCGAGGGAGTCACACGGGACGCACGGCACACGCAGGCTTGCATCCACACGCACCGCACGCTGTGGCGCACGGACACGGAGCCGCGGCGCGAACGCAACCCTAACACGCTTGGCTCGAGAACACTGTGACGCTGGGTTGTTATACCACGACGCACGCGCTCCGCCTAACCGAGTAAGTAAAGAAACAATGAAAGTAGTGGTATTTCACCGACGATGTTGCCATCTCCCACTTCTACACCTCTCATGTCACCTCACAGTGCCAGACTAGTCAAGCTCAACAGGATCTTCTTTCCCCACTAATTTTTCCAAGCCCGTTCCCTTGGCAGTGGTTTCGCTAGATAGTAGATATGGACAATATTTTTTTTTCAATATTTATTGTACATACATTACCCACTTACTAACACTTATGCGTCGGCGTGCTACGTAACTAAACAGAACTACATATTACAAATGTGGTTACATATAAAATACAAACAAAAACAAAACATATCTGCTGCATTACACAACTGAACAGAACGGCGTCTTAGCCTCTCTGGGCTAACCCCAGAGAGTTGCCCGTCCCTAGCCACGAGGAGGCGGGCCACTACCAATCTAACAGAAACCACTGCTATATAAATTCACATCTCCCACCACCACCCCTTTTGAACAACTGTATCTACTGAATTACAAACTATATACAAAATAACTATAACAAACATCACTCTTGTGCTTTCCTTCTTGACAGTAAACACTACATAGTGAGAGGCAACCAAGCAAAGGTAACACAAATCTAACATTCCTCAACAAAATAACACAAAAGGTGACTTCTTCACCTCTTACCTCCCACTTCAGCATCTTCAACTTCCAGTGGCCAAACCCCAGGCGGACCGAATAAATCGCCTTTCCTGGGGGCGGACTAGCTGGTTCTTCACACATCTAATAGTCCACAATCAGTTAATATCTAAGGAATGCCATCTACTCATAATTGGTACATACGCTGAGCCTCCTTAGAAACTGCGTTAGCCATTTTAGAGAAGAGTTGGAAATATTCTTCATTGTTTAGAATTTCGATAACGTCATTTTCTGGTAAAAGCTGCCTCTCAGCTGAGGCAACTTGCTCGTATATAGGGCACTGAAATACAACATGCTCAGGAGTGCCGCGAGGGAACCCACAGTCAGCCTCTTCCCTATGCGGTGTAAGTACTCTGGGTAGGGACCATGACCAGTCAGGAAGTGTACTATGGCCTGAGAGGACCGTATAATCTTACTCTTCAGGCGCTCCCTGACGTTGGGAATAAAGGAGTAAACCCTTCTCCCAGTATCCGAGCGATTCCACTCGTCCTGCCAGATATTATGTAGTTCATCTTTGATTAATTTAACACTCGTCAGGGGCGCTCCCATTATCTCACGTACCCGCTCAACATTTTGTTTCCGCAGCCAATAAAAGGCTGCCTGCTGTCTAACAATCAGATCTAACGGGCATAAGCCCATAATAACTAACAACGCATCCGTGGGACTGGTGCCAAAGGCACCAATACATCGTAACAATATGTTTCTTTGGATTCTCCTGACTGACATAGCCGGCTTCACCAGTGCCAATCTGTGGGCCCACACGCTCGCTCCATAGACCACGATCGGAGCCAGCACACAGGTATGATACAAATGAATTGCTTTCGCCGGTAGGTGAAAGCGCCTGTGTCCAATAGTTATTAATTTATTGAACAGGGCCAGAGATCTTGCTGCTGCCTGCTCTATATGAACATTAAAACCCCAGCGTTCATCAAAGTATACACCCAGATAACGCGCTGAACGTTGTCTTGAGACAAAGACATTATCAATTCGTACAGTTGGGTCTCTATTGAGCCTCCCTTTTAACAACATGTACGATGATTTCTGTGGTGCAACAGTTAATTTAGACCGATTGCACCACTCTTGTAATATCTCCACGGCCTGTCTTGCGTGTTCTTCCATTGTGGCTCGAGAATTACCCTCCACCAGGATGACAAGGTCGTCTGCACAAGCCACGACACCCAGCACTGAAGTGTCCATCTGCAAGGTGTTAAGCAGAGACTCCATATTTATGTCCCAAAAAACAGGACCAAATACCGATCCCTGGGAACAACTCCGGGTGATCCTTTTGGACACCACAGTGCCAGGAGCCGTGATCCTGGCCAGTCTGTTATCGCAGTAGGCCTCCAAACAACCATATAGCAGCCAAGGACATCCCATCTCCCGCAAGGAAGAGTAGAGAGCCGGCTACCACAGGTTGTCGAAGGCCCCCGAGATGTCCACCATTATCCCCAGAACATACTTTGCACTGGCTGTGTGGACAGTCCGGGCTACCTCATTGATCGCATCCTGGGTGGAGCGACCCTTCCGAAACTCGAACTGCCGATCGCTCATGCCATGCAGAGCTCGATGACTTAATAATCTGTCAGTGAGCAGCTTCTCAAAGGCTTTGCCCAATACATCCAAGAGACAGATCGGTCTGTATGACTTTGGCAGCTGAGGATCTTTATCAGGACCTTTCTTTATAATAATCACTTCTGCAATCTTGCACTTCCTGGGATACACACATAGTTGCAAGCAGGTGTTGTAGATCTTGGCCAGTTCTGGCGGACGGAATTCCAGACACTGGAGGATCTCAGAGGGAATCCCATCAGGACCAGGTGCTTTTCTTCTGGCGAAGGAATGAAGTACAGCCACCACTTCCTCAACAGAGAAAGGATAGACATGTACGTCATTGTTGTATGGCTCCATCATTGTCCGGCGTATGCCTCGTTGCTCATCTGTATCTTCGTCTTCCCTGTCGTCCGGCAGTAAAGTGTCCAGCAAGACACTTGCGGTTTCTTCCCAGGTTGTAGTATATCTTCCGTCCAGGCGTAGCGTGGATAACATGGTCGGCGATCTAATTTTTTCCCTGACAAATTTATATGGGACCCCCCAAGGGTTCATTCCCAACTCATCTTTAACAAAGTTTTCCCACGACTGCCTTAGAGTCCTCTGTATCAATGTCTTGTATCTTTCTTTAAGGCGACGATAAATCTGTAGACGATAACTCCTCTCTCCCTGGGCAAAGCTTCTTTGATAGTTGCTCCGTGACCTCCTGACAGACCGCTTAAGTGCAGTCAGTTCTGGGGACCACGGAGTAGACTGCCTGCGGACAAACCTCGCCACCCGAGGAACCGCCACAGCAATTGCGGCCTCAATCGCCATAACAACTGTTTCCACTGCTTCTTCCACTTCCTCAGATTCAAGATTGGGTCCCAGCGCTGGCGGACGGAATTCCCGCGCTAGTTGCTCCCAGTCCGTCTTCAAATAGTTGTAACGTACTTCCCAAACGCCAGTCTCCTCCTTGACCACAGTGTCATAATCAAAAAATATACAATTGTGATCACTGATAGTTATCAGTAACACACCAGTTGCTTACATGAGGCGCTGCACGCAGCGTAGCTAAAGTGACATCAATATTAGAAACTGCACCCGCCCTACCAGGAAAGGTAGGTGGGTTGCCTGGTTGATTCAGCACCACTAAGTGAGCTTCCATTATCACATTCTCTAGTTCAGAGCCTCGATCGTCCAACTCCGCACTGTGCCACATAGGAGACTTGGCATTTGCATCCTTACAGACACTCACAGGGTGACCTTCTAAGGCTCTTTAAATCCAAGTCAACTGCTCCATAAGAGTTATAATGTGCTGTCGAAACTGACAGTATATATTCACAATGTACACATTATGTGACAACAAGTTCAATTGAACAACCGTTACATGTTCGTTACAAAACTGATTTAAAATTGTTGTTTTTATCATCTTATTAAGTACCACGATTGCACTCATGGGATTCTCCCCAGAGAACGCCACTTGCGCAACCGCAGGAAATCCTGGGACCCGACCAGCACAGGAACCCGGTTCTTGTATGATTATTACATCCAAGTTTTCTTCCTCTGAAATCTTTCTAAGCTCTTGCGTACCCGTATGGCTACGCATGGCATTAACTTGCAATATTTTAAACCTCCCCATTATCCAGGGGGATAAAAAACGTGCAACTGACTGACTGGCAGGCCAAGGCTTAGACAAGTCACAAACATTACGGCCGTACATTTTGACCATTTCCTTAAAAATTTTTTAGAGGTCAAATTTGCGACCTCTTCATGCATATACTTGTACCACCAAGATCATCAATTTCTCCGTTTCAGAGGGGATGTTTTCGCCTCCAGCTGGATACAATCCACATCCTCCAGAGCTGGGAATGTTATATCATTTCCATAATCATGTGCCCTGCGAACAAGTTGCCTCAATGCAACCGTTAACAGGGCCGGCTCTTCCAATCTCGAGAGCCGCAGCATATCCTCAAAGTCCGTATATACATGACCAGGTCCAACAGCTTTATACCAATTGCCAACACTACAACCACCACTACCACTACAACCACTACTAGTATTTACATTATTTACATTAGACTCTACTTCATTTGCATTAGTACTGTCTACATTTTTCAAGTTACAGCCACCATCAGGTCGTACACAGGAGGTGTCCACACCCTCTTTTTCACCTTTCGTCGACTCCTCCACAGCAGGCTCCGACAGCCGGCATGTCAGCCGGCTCAGAGCTTCCTCTAGTTCGACCTCGGCTTGGACGCAGACGTCCACCAACAGAGGACCCGCAGACCCGGAAGGGTCCTGAAGATGGACCAGAGAACCTGTGGAAAGAGCTTTACTAATGAGTTTGCCCCGCTCAGTGTATCTTTTAGCTTTACTGGGTGATTTTTTCCTAGGCGACTTAAGGGTCGCCATAGTCCGTCCGTTCAATAATTCTATCTAGAAACATTCTATAAGTGGGGCAATCCTTGGGACCTCCACATTTCTTCCCTTTGCAAGATATACAGATGGGTGGACCATCCCTTTGTGAGCAATCCTTTTTCATGCCCAGCCTGCCCACAATGGGCACACACGGCTTGGACCTCACAACAGTATTTGTTAGTGTGGTTTAGGTCTTGGCATTTAGTGCACCTGGGTACCGACAAGTAATTCTTTATATTTAAAGCAGAGTAACCCACATAAAGTCAAAAGCTTCCAAAGCTCGGGTGATACTTCCACTACATTATGAACAGTTAATTTGTCTCGCGGTCCTTCTTTGAATCTCAATTTGAAGTGCCCATCAAACTCCTCTCTCGTCATAGACACATCAAAATTTTGTGTAGATAGTGTCAAGTAAGCTTTCCGCATCCATATATGTGGGCACATCGTAAAGACACATCAAAGGACGTCTTTTACGAGGGGGTTCACATTTCAACTTCTCCAGTAGTTGTGAATTTTTCAGAATCCTGTCACTATCCTCTTGCGAGGCAGTTTCAACAATCAACACGTTCTTCGCAGTTCTAACATTGTTAATTTTAATTTTATACCTCTTAGGGTTGATACATTTTTCGAATTCAGTCTTGACCGTTAGAATGTCTTCACCCGACTTGGGTTTAATAAACACAGTCGGTACAGTTTTCTTTAAATTTTGTTGAATGGTTTCTTTAGCCGACGGCGCCTTAACCACCACAGCGGTACTTGCAACCACGGCATATGTACGCTGTCCAACCGGTTGATTTCTTAGTCGTGCATTCTCTTTCTCTAATTCTAACAGCCTACCTTCCAATTGTGCATGGGCCATTGCCCACCCCGCTACACAGTCCCTAATCTGGTTAATAGCGTAATTATTAATTTTTTCATTTTTAATGCTACTGTCCAATAATTTCAAGAACCTCGCGTGCCGCTCGGCGATGCTAATATTCGCATCCAGCGACGAATCGACCTCGAGCACTCGATCACTCTCTTGATTTTCCGCCATATTGCCATGAGAGTGAAAAGAAGGGAAAGGAGGCCCGTCTCCTTCCCCGGATCAGCCTTTCTGGCATGGGGGGAGGCTAAATGCAGCTCGCTCACCGGTCACGCCCCTCGACCAAGAGCTTTCTACAACTGAGCTGCTAGGTTTAGCGCGCCGTGGGTACAGCGCACTAGTCCTCTTCAGTAGCTGCATCATCGAAGTTTTCTCCCGCTCCCTTACCGGCGAATGCCTCCCGCATTCTGGGAGAGCGGATTCACTCCCCGTCCTTCGCCCCCTACTAGGCAGAGTTCCCACCAAAAGGCTGAAGACCTGGTCCTACTCAGGTGCCGGGCCGGTCCCCCAGACGTTCGGGGGACATGTCACCACGCCCCGGCTTGGCGGATCATGCCCTGGAATTCCAGGGGCAAGGCGGGTGACTTTCGCCGACTTAGGCCAGGATCCCGCCACGACAAATGCAGCCACTGGAACAGGTGTACAAGATGTTCAGCACACCATCGCACCCCTGCCATTCAGTCACCCGAAGGCTTAACAGCTCCACCACGAGAAGGCGGGCAAGGGCACTTGGGAAGGAGCAGCTGAGATGTTAGAGTCGCATCCCTCCCCTGCTGCCTATTTCCAACCATGAGCCCACAAAGATCGGGGCCCATAGCATGAGACAGCCGGAGCTAGTGGATAGGGACAGCGGGAATCTCGTTAATCCATTCACGCGCGTCACTAATTAGATGACAAGGCGTTTGGCTATTTAAGCCGTCTTTATTCACGTCAAGTGAACATACATAAAGAATTGAATACCCACAGAGTGGGTTTACAAATGACATATACAATACAAACATTAGACGGACAGGAAAAGACGTGAACAAAGATGGTGTTATGCCTGTGTATAGACGCCAGGCAGCAGCGTAGACACATATACTTGGGCTATCACCCGACATCAGTCCGGGGCATTGTGCTTCTTACAGCAGTCATTGTGTCAAACCGCCGCGCCACCATCACAGTCCCGAGGAGTACCCGTGTAGACATCGTCGCGAGGTGGTGGTTCTTGAACCCAAGCTGCCGCAGGTCCTGTGCAGATGTGGGTGACCACACCCCCCTCAATGAGATGGTCGCTGAAGTGGTGGTGATGTTCTTAACTGCTGTGATCTGGCCGCTGATCGCCTGGTGGACGGCTTCTCTATTGTAGACCGCGACCTTCTGCTGGTGACACTCGTCGACGTCCAGGTTAACGCCAACCACCTGGGCATCGATGATATGGGCTGCATCGCCACGAACTGCCATGATGTCCGGCTTCTTCAGTCCCTCGGATGTCCTGAGGTGGGGCTCCAGATGAACGTCGAAGCCCCTGCGACGAAGTCCCTGCACGATATAGGACGCAAGGGCGTTGTGTGGCTTCATTTTAGCGTCGTGACTTCTGAAGCAATGCTGGACAACGTGATTTGCAGATTCCTTAGCGATGCAGCCAGCCCGGCAGGTAGTGTCACCAGCACCACCTCGCTGCAACCCTGCCCGGGTTGGAAGGGCATTGATCCTAGTACGGATGCAGGAGATGAAGTCGCGGCCTGTGATCGCTAGTCGAGGATTGTCGACCCAGCGATGCTGCCCTGGTGTTCGGGCAGACTTCTTTAGGGCAGCGCTGTCCACTGACAGATGCAGCCGTTCAGCCCACATCCGGCCTATTTGGTTGATAGTTCGTATAACCGTGTTGTTACACCGTAGTTGCTGCTCAAGCCTCCCAATCTCACGCCCCAGAACGTCATCTGCTGCCCCATCAGATAGGACACCCAATGCCCACATCTTGGCGAGCCGGTTTCGCCGCAGGAGAGGCCCAAGCCAGCGGACTGATGGCACTCCCAGCCCCCCAGATGACACAGGGGCATGGAAGTAGCCAACAGGGACGTCCGCTGGCAGGCACGGCCAAAATCTAATTGCTGCGCGGATGGTGGTGTCCATTGCTGACAGGGCTCCTAGGCGGGTCCTCGAAAGGGCCAAGCCATGTTGGATTCCTGGCAGAATGACGGTTCTGAGGGCTTGTAGACGCTGTTGTGGTTTGAGTGGTGCCTTGGACAGGACGCTCAACTGTCGCTCGACCTCGCGCCTCGGATGGAAGAGGCTGCGTCCGCTCGTGGTGAACTCCAGGCCAAGATACCGGAAAGTGCTCTCAATCGCCAGGGCTGGGAGGATGGTATACCCAGCCCTGAAAGTCGCGGTGTCATCGACCTTTATCTTCTTCTCACGGCCAGACGCAGCGAGGGCGAGAGTGAAGCACTTTCCGGGATTCACTTGGAGACCGAGGTCCCCAAGGGCAGATGTTGCTGCATCGATAAGGTCCTGGAGCCCTCCTGGAGTTTCAGCGAACAGCAGGAGGTCATCAGCAAAAGCTGCAGCGTTGAGACGTCGTCCCATCACGTTGGCACCAATGTATTCTGGGAGGCGAGCAAGCACGAGGTTCAAGGAGAGGTTAAAGAGGATAGGAGAGAGTGGATCATCCTGCCTAACACCTCTTGAAGGCCGCACTGGGCCCAGCGACTTCCCAGGACCAGAGATCATCGTCACCCCATCCTCGTAGCATCCCAGGATGTATCCAATGAACTCATCAGGTAGACAATGTGCCCTCAGGGCGGGCCTCAGGGCGCCATGGTCTAGAGTCGAATGCCTTGGACACATCCAAGGACGCGACATAGAGAGAGCGACAGTTCACCCTGGCCTGAGTCATCGCCAGGTCGAACAGGAACGTGTTGTGCAGCATCCCATCCTGAGGAAGTAAAGCCCGCTGACGCCCGTCCAGCACACAGGTCCGCATCAGACGACCCGCCAGGATCTTACGGAAGACCCTAGCGAGGACTGAGCAAACCGTGATCGGACGGAAGTCAGCGGGGGATGCTGGGGCGGCCTTCTTAGGCAACAGGGATGTATGGGCTTGGAGAAGTCGGGATGGGAGGCGACGGGTCAAAAGGAAAAGGTTAAGCATTTTGAGGAGGACCTCACAGGGTATACGGCGAATCTGGGCCGGTGTCAATCGGTCTGGGCCTGCAGTGGAGCGACGAGGGGGGGGACCGCTGCAGCAACTTCCGCCATCGTAATAGGGGCCCACAGCTGTTCAAAGGGAACCTCGATTGAGGAAGGCAACAGCTGACCCTCCAGACGGTCCACCCAGCCAGATGGTCGCTGGGTGAACAGGTCCTTCCAAAACTCCACCAACCCAGGAATAGCAGGTGGTGGGTGAAAGAGCATTCCGTCCAGAAGGCCGCTGATGCAGCGAGCAGCGCTCTTTGAGAAGGCCCGCTGACAGAGGGCGTACTCCCTCCTTCCAGGGCCCGCTTCGTCACTCGTGGCTCTGACATCCGGCGGGAGGCAACAGGATTGAGGGATGGCTCCCTGCTGCCAATGGCATCAAGGGCAGCTGATAGCATGCCCATGATGACTGAGGCCGATGTAGTTAGCCCAAGAGCCAGGATGTCATCCACTGCATTGAACTTAGGCCCAGACGACGGGATGGCTGCCAGAGCCGACCACACAGCTAAAGACATAGAGGGGGTGCTGCACAGGAACTAGGAGGCTCCACAGCAGCAACTGATGGCCCCTCCCCAAGAGCAGAGAAGGCAGCAAAAAACCCGGCGACCTGGTTCCTATAGGCTGTTCCACGGCGCTGACCTTTTATGGACTCAACAGAACGATTTGGGAACGCCTTTGCCAGTTCTTGATTTAGGAACCAGGTGCCCTTGACGTGAGCGCTGCCTCAGAGTGGGCCAGGCATAGCAGCTCTTCGCTTGACCACCTGGCCTCACCCTCTCGGTGGTCACCTCTGCATTGGCTGTGGCAGGATGGGCACGGCGACGATGTACACCAAGACCTGTCTTGGTGGTGAAGGTCCGGTGGCAATCAGGACATGCGATGGCACACTGTGGCTCGACCCGAACTGGCGGCGTCGGATGCTGACCCAACAACTGGCGTGGCGCATCCTGTGGGAGTACCGCTACCTGCTTTCGTCTAGTTATTGGGGCCAGCTGAAACAAGGGCAGGGGGGCGGCAACCCCCAAGCCCAAAAAGGGTTCAACCTGCTCTGTCGGTCGAGGAACTTTGGAAGAGCTATACTCAAGGTATACTCAAGCATAATCCTTCCAAGGAACCTCTCATGACCCCTACCATGAGAAAGCCAGAGCTAGGATTTCCCACCGAGAGGCTAAGCGAACCATCATCCACTCGACATCGCTAGGATGCTGGGGAGTGGATTGAGAGGATCCATATGTGATGCATCATGTGAGGAGTTTACACATGCTTGCTTGAATTTCTTCACGTCGACATTCAGAGCACTGGGCAGAAATCACATTGCATCAACACCCGCTAGGGCCATCGCAATGCTTTGTTTTAATTAGGCCGACTAACAGCGAGAGCAGACCACACCCGCACTAAACGCCCGCACTTACCAGCACCCCAACGGCACTCACCTCGCCCAGGCCTGGCACGTTAGCGCTGACCCACTTCCCGACCAAACCCGACATGCCCCGATCCTCAGAGCCAATCCTTATCCCGAAGATACATATCCAATTTGCCAACTTCCCTTACTGACATTATTCTATCGACTAGAGGCTCTTCACCTTGGAGACCTGCTGCGGATATGGGTACGAACCGGCGCGTCACCTCCACGTGGCCCTCTCCCAGATTTTCAAGGTCCGAGGGGAAGATCGGGGCACCGCCGCAACTGCGGTGCTCTTCGCGTTCCAAACCCTATCTCCCTGCTAGAGGATTCCAGGCAACTCGAACGCTCATGCTGAAAACAAAACTCATCCCCGATCTCCCGACGGCGTCTCCGGGTCCTTTTGGGTTACCCCGACGAGCATCTCTAAAAGAGGGGCCCGACTTGTATCGGTTCCGCTGCCGGGTTCCAGAATAGGAACCAGATTCCCTTTCGCCCAATGGGGGCCAGCACAAAGTGCATCATGCTGTGACAGCCCCCATCAACATCGGATTTCTCCTAGGGCTTAGGATCGACTGACTCGTGTGCAACGGCTGTTCACACGAAACCCTTCTCCGCGTCAGCCCTCCAGGGCCTCGCTGGAGTATTTGCTACTACCACCAAGATATGCACCGACGGCGGCTCGAGGCAGGCTCACGCCCAGATCCTTCTGCACCCACCGCCGCTACCCTCCTACTCGTGAGGGCTTCGCGGCCGGCCGCAAGGACCGGCCATGACTGCCAGACTGACGGCCGAGTATAGGCACCACGCTTCAGCGCCATCCATTATCAGGGCTAGTTGCTTCGGCAGGTGAGTTGTTACACACTCCTTAGCGGATTCAGACTTCCATGGCCACCGTCCTTCTGTCTTAAGCAACCGGGGCTTTGCCCAACAGACGCGAACCGAGGCCCGCAGAAGGACAGGCTGCGCACCCGGGCCGTAGGCCGGCACCCAGCAGGTCGCGACGTCCTACTAGGGGAGAAGTGCGGCCCACCGCACACTGGAACGGCCCCACCCCGCGGCGAGTGGAAAGGCAACCGGACACGACCCCGCTGCGGATTGCTCGGCGCGGGCGGCCGGCCCCATCTGCCGAGGGCAAGAGCCAGTGGCCGGATGGGCGTGAATCTCACCCATTCGACCTTTCGGGCTTCTCACGTTTACCCCAGAACGATTTCACGTACTTTTGAACTCTCTCTTCAAAGATCTTTTCAACTTTCCCTCACGGTACTTGGTCGCTATTAGTCTCGTGGTCATATTTACTCTCAGATGGAGTTTACCACCTACTAGGAGCTGCACTCTCAAGCAACCCGACTCGAAGGAGAGGTCCCGGCGACGCTCGCACCGGCCGCTACGGGCCTGGCACTCTCTACGGGCCGTGGCCTCATTCAAGTTGGACTTGGGCTCGGCGCGAGGCGTCGGAGTAGTGGACCCTCCCAAACACCACATGCCACGACAGGCGGCAGCCTGCGGGGTTCGGTGCTGGACTCTTCCCTGTTCGCTCGCCGCTACTGGGGGAATCCTTGTTAGTTTCTTTTTCTCCGCTTAGTAATATGCTTAAATTCAGCGGGTAGTCTCGCCTGCTCTGAGGTCGTTGTACGAGGTGCCGCACGCCACACCGCCAGCCGGCTGTGCACGCTACCGAGAAAGTACCGGTATGCGAACCGCCAGGCGACGGGCGCGCATCGCACGTTTAAGGAGACGCGACCGTCCCACAGGCGGCGACGACACTCCCAGGTCTCCGAAGTGGGACAAACGCCGCACGCTTCAGTATACGTAGCCGACCCTCAGCCAGACGTGGCCCTGGAACGGAATCCATGGACCGCAATGTGCGTTCGAAACGTCGATGTTCATGTGTCCTGCAGTTCACATGTCGACGCGCATTTTGCTGCGTTCTTCATCGACCCACGAGCCGAGTGATCCACCGTCCTGGGTGATCTTTTTATTTATTTCCACTGTCTCTTTCAAAACAGTTGCATAGGCGGGACTGAGGCGTTTGACGGCCCCTGTTCCAGCGTTCTGTGTCCAACGGCCTCACGGCCGATAGGCGTCGTACGGCTCCACACCGGAGCGGACAGGCACTCGGGCGAAAGTCATTCAAAACCGGCGCTAGGCGCCAGGTGCCGCAGGCCAGCCGCTCCAGAACTTCAGCGCTCGTACCACACAACATTTCCGTTAGTTTTGAGACGCACGCGTGGTTCCGCACGCGGCGCACGGCTGCTGCCGTACAGGTAGCGTGTTGCGCGACACGACACGCACATCGAAAGACATGCAGTCTAGTCGGTAATGATCCTTCAGCAGGTTCACCTACGGAAACCTTGTTACGACTTTTACTTCCTCTAAATGATCAAGTTTGGTCATCTTTCCGGTAGCATCGGCAACGACAGAGTCGATGCCGCGTACCAGTCCGAAGACCTCACTAAATCATTCAATCGGTAGTAGCGACGGGCGGTGTGTACAAAGGGCAGGGACGTAATCAACGCGAGCTTATGACTCGCGCTTACTGGGAATTCCTGGTTCATGGGGAACAATTGCAAGCCCCAATCCCTAGCACGAAGGAGGTTCAGCGGGTTACCCCGACCTTTCGGCCTAGGAAGACACGCTGATTGCTTCAGTGTAGCGCGCGTGCGGCCCAGAACATCTAAGGGCATCACAGACCTGTTATTGCTCAATCTCGTGCGGCTAGAAGCCGCCTGTCCCTCTAAGAAGAAAAGTAATCGCTGACAGCATGAAGGATGTCACACGACTAGTTAGCAGGCTAGAGTCTCGTTCGTTATCGGAATTAACCAGACAAATCGCTCCACCAACTAAGAACAGCCATGCACCACCACCCACCGACTCATGAAAGAGCTATCAATCTGTCAATCCTTCCGGTGTCCGGGCCTGGTGAGGTTTCCCGTGTTAAGTCAAATTAAGCCGCAGGCTCCACTCCTGGTGGTGCCCTTCCATCAATTCCTTTAAGTTTCAGCTTTGCAACCATACTTCCCCCGGAACCCAAAAGCTTTGGTTTCCCAGAGGCTGCCCGCCGAGTCATCGGAGGAACTGCGGCGGATCGCTGGCTGGCATCGTTTATGGTTAGAACTAGGGCGATATCTGATCGCCTTCGAACCTCTAACTTTCGTTCTTGATTAATGAAAACATACTTGGCAAATGCTTTCGCTTCTGTTCGTCTTGCGACGATCCAAGAATTTCACCTCTAATGTCGCAATACGAATGCCCCCGCCTGTCCCTATTAATCATTACCTCGGGTTCTGAAAACCAACAAAATAGAACCGAGGTCCTATTCCATTATTCCATGCACACAGTATTCAGGCGGGCTTGCCTGCTTTAAGCACTCTAATTTGTTCAAAGTAAACGTGCCGGCCCACCGAGACACTCGATAAAGAGCACCCTGGTAGGATTTCAGTGGGGTCCGTCTCGGGACGCACGAACATGCATGAGGCTGTCGCACGCCTTCGGCTCGCCCCACCGGCAGGACGTCCCACGATACATGCCAGTTAAACACCGACGGGCGGTGAACCAACAGCGTGGGACACAAATCCAACTACGAGCTTTTTAACCGCAACAACTTTAATATACGCTATTGGAGCTGGAATTACCGCGGCTGCTGGCACCAGACTTGCCCTCCAATAGATACTCGTTAAAGGATTTAAAGTGTACTCATTCCCATTACGGGGCCTTGGATGAGTCCCGTATCGTTATTTTTCGTTACTGCCTCCCTGTGCCGGGAGTGGGTAATTTGTGCGCCTGCTGCCTTCCTTGGATGTGGTAGCCGTTTCTCAGGCTCCCTCTCCGGAATCGAACCCTGATTCCCCGTTACCCGTTACAACCATGGTAGGCGCAGAACCTACCATCGACAGTTGATAAGGCAGACATTTGAAAGATGCATCGCCGGTACGAGGACTTTGCGATCAGCCCAAAGTTATTCAGAGTCACCAAGGCAGACGGACCGGATGAGCCGACGGATTGGTTTTGATCTAATAAAAGCGTCCCTTCCATCTCTGTTCGGGACTCTGTTTCTTTTTCCTTTTTTATAAAAAAAATCATTCCTTATTCAACATAAATATTTATACAAAGGAACCCACCACCTTAGTGATTAGTGGGTCATAACCATTCTACAATGTTAGATATTCAGCAGCTAGTTCTATTTATTATATGGTACTATGTTTATTATTGTGAGCTACAGACAGGATACTACAGGATAATAGGCAGACTACAGCTATTAATCTATTGTACTTGCTAATTGTTAGTTTCTTCCTACTTGTTAATTCCTAAATTCCTGCAGCGATACAGGGGTGTCAGCATACATATAAACCTACTGCTTTAGGCCGTGCTCATCGAGCTAGTCCCGATGAGCGTGCCCCTGATACTGGGCTGGCCAAGATTGTTTGTCGCTGCAGGTTCCTAACTTAATATCTATATCTAAAGCTACAACTACTGTACTAACCTATTTCAGTTCCGGTGCTTTGTCTTAATTAGTATACCCTGATCCCCCTAGTCCTGCAAGTGGCGGATTGCAACTGAAAAGTCGACCTGTCCACGCACAGGCGGTATAGGATAAGGGTAATTGGACACATTCGGTAAATGTCGTTAGTCGTAAAAGTCCCTCAGGTATCCCGTAATGGGACACATTTGGTATATGTCGTTAATCGTGAAAGTCCCTCAAGTATGCCATCAGTACTTTTCGTGATACCTCATTTGCCAGTTTGTGTAGAGTTTCAAAAGTTCCTTCGTGTCTTAATAAGTCATATGTGTTGTTATGTGGAAGCTGTTGTCTTAGTGTCACTGCTACATCATCGAAAAGGGGGCACTCGTAAACCACATGGTCGGGAGTGCCCTCCGAAGCACCACAGTCACACTCGGGTGTAGCCTTTTTTCCAAACTGACACAAGTATGTCAGGTAGGGCCCATGACCAGTAAGAAAGTGAGCCAACGCGGGGTCTAATACAAAGTACTTCATCCCTAGCCTTTCTTTTACATTTGGCAAGAACCCGAGGTTTCTTCTGCCAGTTTCTTCTATTTCCCAAGACTGCTGCCATAAGTCCTCGCCCCTTCTACGTATTTCTCCCTTGTCCCTTACCAGTGCTCCCAGGATGTTCTCTATTTTCGCGTTGTTCCCCTTCTTAACCCAATACCATATAGCTTGTTCTCGAATTTTTATATCTAAAGGACAGAGCCCCATTATTATTAAAAGTGCACTTCCTGGAGATGTTCTGTACGCCCCTATAGATCTTAAAAGCATGTTTCTTTGTACTCTTCTCACTGCCATGGCAGGCACCACCCTCGTGAGCCTATGTGCCCAGACTCCCGATCCGTAACCCACTACTGACGTTAATATGCTATTATGGTACAACTTGATTCGGTGTGGTGGAAGGTGAAATCGTTTATGGCCTATTGATGTAAGGTTGTTTAATAATTGTAATGCTTTTTGGGTAACAGACTCAATGTGCCTTCCAAAGTTCCACCTTTCATCGATGATGACGCCCAGGTAGCAAGTCTATTGTCGTCTTATAACTGGTGAGCCTCCAATTCTGACTGTAGGGTTCCTTACCAGCTGTCCCTTCAGTAATAAGTACGTCGATTTTGTTGGCGAGATCGTCATCTTGGTATTAGTGCACCACAGTTGTAATTTGGTCATTGCTCTGTCAGGGGACCTAAGTTGGAGCCCTGAGGACATCCCTTAGCTATAGATTTTCCTACTCTACCGCTAGGGGATGATAGCCAGACCTCCCGCCCTTCACAATAGCTCCTCAGGCAACCATATAGCGACCCTGGACACTCCTTCTCCCACAAGCAGGAGAAGAGCGAAGGCCACCACAGGCTGTCAAAGGCGCCACTGATGTCAACCATGATGCCAACAACGTACTTGTATGGGGTAGAGTCGCAGACCTCAGCCACCAGAGCGATCGCATCAGTTGCCGATCGCCCCGGCCTGAAGCCGAACTGCCTGCCACTCATCCCACACAGTACTCGGTGTGCAGTCAGTCTGTCAGCTAGCAGTTTTTCAAATAATATCCCAAGGATGTCAATAGGCAAATCGGCCTATGGGACTTGACATCCGCTGGGTCCTTGTTGGGTCCCCTTTTTATTATCACAACGTTTGCCTCTTACCAGAGTTTCGGGAATTTTTCCTGTCTTAGGCACTCATTGTATAACTGGGTTAGTGGTGGCACCAGTTGAGGTGCCAGGAACTGCACCACCTCCGCCACAATGCCGTCTGGGCTGGGGGCTTTTCCTGTTTTTAGCGCTTTGATGTGGCCAGCCACCTCCTCTTCAGAGAAGGGGTAGACTGCCCTGTTGTTAGCTATTCTATCCAGATCTTGATTTCGTAACTGGGACTGGCCCTCCGTGTCGCTGGCCTCATCGTCATCAGGCAGCAGGGACCGGAGAAGGACCTCGGCAGTCTCCTCCTCCTGGCGCGAGTCTATTGTTGTCCCGATTCCTAAGCCGGGGAAGGACAAGCACTTGCCTTCCAGTTATCGACCTATCTCGCTTACCAGCTGTGTCTGTAAAGTGATGGAGCGAATGGTTAACTCTCGATTGGTTTGGCTGCTCGAGTCTCGACGCCTACTTACCAATGTACAATGTGGATTTCGTAGGCGCCGCTCTGCTGTTGACCATCTGGTTACCTTGTCGACCTTCATTATGAATAACTTCTTGCGGAAGCGCCCGACCGCGGCTGTGTTCTTTGATTTGGAGAAGGCTTACGACACCTGTTGGAGGGCGGGCATTCCCCGCACCATGCATACATGGGGCCTCCGCGGTCGCCTCCCTCTTTTTATTCGTTCCTTTTTAATGGATCGACAGTTCAGGGTACGTGTGGGTTCTGTCCTGTCCGACACCTTTCGCCAGGAGAATGGGGTGCCACAGGGCTCAGTTTTGAGCGTCGCTCTCTTCGCCATCGCGATCAATCCAATAATGGATTGCCTCCCAGCTGATGTATCAGGCTCCCTTTTTGTGGACGATTTTACCATCTATTTCAGCGCGCAGTGTACACGTGTCCTGGAGCGCTGTCTTCAGCGTTCTCTTGACCGTCTTTACTCCTGGAGTGTCGCCAATGGCTTCCGTTTTTCTGCCGAGAAGACGGTCTGTATTAACTTCTGGCGCTACAAAGAGTTTCTCCCACCGTCCTTACGACTCGGTCCCGTTGCTCTCCCAATCGTGGAGACAACCAAATTTTTAGGCCTTACCTTTGACAGGAAACTTAGCTGGTCTCCACATGTGGCATATTTGGGCGCCCGTTGTACCCGTTCTTTAAATGTCCTCCGTGTTCTCAGTGGTATGTCGTGGGGAGCGGATCGAACCGTCCTACTTCGTCTATATCGGTCGATCGTCCGCTCCAAGCTGGATTATGGGAGCTTCGTATACTCCTCTGCACGGCCATCCATCTTACGCCGCCTCAACTCCATACAACATCGGGGTTTACGACTTGCGATCGGAGCATTTTATACCAGTCCCGTAGAGTGTCTTCATGCTGACGCTGGCGAATTGCCACTCACCTACCGGCGCGATATACTGCTTTGTCGGTATGCCTGTCGGCTACTGTCAATGCCTGACCATCCGTCTTATCGTTCCTTTTTTGACGACTCTCTTGACCGTCAATACGGGTTGTATGTCTCTGCCCTGCTACCCCCTGGAGTTCGCTTTCGTCGCCTCCTTGAACACCTTAATTTTTCACTCCCTGCAACCTTTCGAGTGGGCGAGAGCCACACGCCACCTTGGCTCCAGGCTCAGGTCCGCGTTCACCTTGACCTCAGCTCGCTCCCAAAAGAGGTCACCCCCGATTCGGTCTACCACTCCCGTTTTTTGGAACTTCGTTCGAAGTTCATCAACATGACTTTCATTTATACAGATGGCTCTAAGACCAATGACGGGGTCGGGTGTTCCTTTATTGTCGGGGCACAAAGTTTCAAATACCGGCTCCATGGCCATTGTTCGGTCTTCACAGCTGAGCTCTTTGCCCTCTACCAGGCTGTTCTTTACATCTGCCGTCACCGACATTCTGCTTATGTCATCTGCTCAGATTCCCTGAGCGCCATCCAGAGCCTCAGTGATCCGTACCCGGTTCACCCTTTCGTACACCGGATCCAACACTCTCTTCAGCAGCTGGTGGACGTCGGTTCTCCGGTTAGCTTTATGTGGGTTCCTGGCCATGTCGGTATCCCTGGGAACGAAGCTGCAGATACCGCGGCCAAGGCTGCGGTCCTCCAGCCTCGGACAGCTTCTTGTTGTGTCCCTTCGTCCGATTTTAGCGGGGTCATTTGTCGGCGTATCTTATCGCTGTGGCATGCCGATTGGGCTGCACTTACCGACAACAAGCTTCGGGCCTTAAAACCTCTTCCCGTGGCTTGGACGTCCTCCTCACGCCCTTCTCGGCGGGAGGAGGTCGTTTTAGCCCGGTTAAGAATTGGACACTGCCGGTTCAGCCATCGCCATCTGCTGACGGCTGCGCCGGCGCCGTTCTGCCCATGTCGGCACTTGCTGACGGTTAGACACATTTTAATGTCCTGTCCAGATCTTAACACACTGCGCCTCGATCTTAACCTGCCTAATACCTTCGATGCCATTTTAGCGGATGACCCCTTCGTTTTATCAATTTGACAAACCTCGCTAAGGACATTTGATGATGCTGTTTTTTAATCCTATGCCTGTCAGTCTGTCTTTTATCGTGTTTTCCCTTTTAGTTGTTGTTGTCCACTTGTGCCTCGCGGTGCATTCTTAGAGTAGTCAGGGCGCTAATGACCATTGAAGTTGTGCGCTCTAAAACCACAAAAAAAAAGTCTCCTGCCAGGACTCCGACATCCCATCCCCGCGCCTGACCGTTGATAGCATCATTGGGGATCGGATCTTTTCCCTTACTATTTTGTAAGGTACTCCCCATGGATCCGAGGCCAGCTGGTCCAGCACAAATCTTTCCCAACTGCGTATTCTGACTTCTTTCAGTTCTTTTTGAAATTTGTCTTTTGCCTCACGGTATAGCAGTAACCATCTTTGCTTTTCCCACCAGACGACACTGCGCTGGTAGTGCCTCCTCAGCCTTCTGACAGACTGACGCATTTCCTCAAGTTCAGCTGACCATGGTGACGGGGAGGCCGCCATGGCCCTCCTCCTGGTTGGAACAGCTGCCTTAACCGCTCTGGTAACTGCGCCTACCAGTTCTTCGGCCCGCTTGTCTATATTCAGGTCCTGTTGTGCGTCACCTTCTGGCAATGGAGGAATGTCGCACTCTCTCGCTAGTCTCTCCCAGTCAGCTCTCTTGAAGTTCAGTTGCAACTCCCACCCTGCGGCCCAGTGACAGCCTCCATTTCCTAGGCTGAACATTATAAGATTATGGTCACTTGTTGTAGCGTTCTCTCTGACTTCCCAATTCTGAATGATGTTGGCAGAATTTGGTGTAACGAACGTTACATCTATATTGGTGCCGGCCCCCCCCCTCCCCCCCGCTGCATAAGTGGGAGGGTTGCCAGGTCTATTTGCAACCACAAGTTGTAAAGCCATAATCATATCCTCCACTTTTTCGCCATTTTCAGCTCTTCTGTCACTGTACCACAGGGGGGTTTTGCATTTATATCGGCTGTTATAACCAGTTTGCATCCCCACAACGCCGTGGCTACTCAGGTTAGGTGATCCAGATGTTGTTCAATGTTGTCTCCGTATTGAAAATACATATTTATAAAGGTTATAATCCCAATTGGAGCCTGTATCTCCACGACATTGCAGTGACTGGTGGAAAATTGTGCAAGTGTTGTTACACGTAGAGACTGGTTTGTGATGACAATTGCCACTTTGGGGGCTTCCCCACTACTAGCTATTTGCCATGTAGCGGCTGCAAATGAAAGTTTCCCAGCTTGAGAGTACGGCTCCTGCAAGCAGAGTACGTCAAGCCTCTTCTCCTCCACCTCTCTTCAGAACTCCTGCATCACAAGTCTGCTGTTATGCATGTTTAGTTGTCCAACAGTTAATTTAGTCATTATGGGAAGTAAGAGTGCATTCTATCGTCAGGCCACGTCTTGCTCCAATCAAAGGCGATTCGACCATGAGCTAGGACTGATTGAGTGTAGATGTCATTTAAGTAAAATTTCTCCCCACGTCTGTCAAACACTTCCTTAAGTAAGTCTCGCAGGGCTCCGAAGTCGGTGGGAAGGTTCACTGATTTTAATTGTATTCTATCCAAAGCCTCCATTACCGAGAAGGTGACCTTTCTTCCGTCCTCATGTCCTACCCAGACCACATGTCGTAAGGCAGTGGTCAGGATAGCCGGCTGCTCCAATCTCGCCAGTTGCATTGTAAATTCAGTGTTGGGATACACCCTAATCGGATCTACAGGCGGTAGCCTGATTACTGGGGTATCTGCCACAGTTGGGTTTGCGCTGGTGCTAGTAACTGTACTTTCTTGGAGTGGTTGTCGTTTAGTTTGTTTAGTTTCGTGAGTAGGGGCCAGGGAGGCCGCCACCACTACAGGATGCTTCTGTCGTTGAAGATTTTTATTCGGCCTTTCTCCCCGGTTTGGGGAAGGGGGAGCTGTGTTCCTGTCCAGAGAATCAGTTTGAATGCATCTGTCCACCATAAAGGGATCTGTTTGAATTTCTTTCTCGACTGTCGTAATTTTTAAGGTGCCCGAAAGCGACCTTAAAAATTCCTTAAATCTATTAGCCCTCACAGCATCCCTCCTTCTTTTGCTCGGGGACTTGTGTTTAAGCATCCTGTTAATTGAGCTCTGCTCATCCATAGTCAATTCTTGAAATGAGACGTTGTTCTAGCATCCGGTAAGTGGGGCAATTCCGTCCCGTGGCACCACAGGATTTCTTCCCACGATTTTTACACGGAATGCAGACCCCTGTTGTTTTACATTCCTTGCGGTTGTGACCACTCTCACCGCACCTGGAGCAATCCGACCCCCTGGTGCAGTGCCTCAGAATGTGGTCCAGGTCGCCACAGTTATGGCAGCGAGGTACCACGATATAGTCCCTGGTGTTAATGGCGTGAAAGCCTACATATAGTCTGCCCATTGATCTTATTCTTTCCCATAATTGCGCAGAGACCTCGGCCACGTGACGTACCACATCACAATCTCGAGGCCCTGTTTTGAATTTCAACTTGAAAGAGTTTTTGAATTCTTGTTCATCCACATCATCGAAATTTTGTGATCTGATTGTCTCATGTAGCTCCTCATTCGTCATAACCGTGGGTACATCATACAGTATTATTAGTGGGTTTCTCTTTCTAGGTGGTTCACACTTTACAACTGCGTTTAATTTTTGATTATTTAGAAGTTTCTCTTTATCCTTTCCACTGGCAACTTCCACAATTACAGAATTTCTGCTGGGTTTGCCTTTTTTAATTTTAATTTTATCCTTGACTGGATCTATCGTTGTTGTTAACACCTCTTGTATCCTCTTAACGCTAGTATCTTGGCCAGGCAGGGTCCTCAAGAAGACTGCCGTGTCTGACCGTCTAACAACTTTTTCAATGGTGTCTTTCGTTGAAATTTATTTAGTTGGAGCCTGTGCAGCCACAGCCGCCCAAGTCTTAGTGGGTTGTTTTCTTAACCTTTCATTTTTCTTTTGTAACTCCATAACGTGGCCTTCCAGTCTTGCATGAGCTATGGCCCAGGCCAATAGCTCATTTTTGATTGTATTAAGGGCCGCTTAACTAATTTTCCCATTTTTTACGTTTTGCTCTAAGAGCATAGTTATTCTTGCATGCCTCCCCCCTGCGGGTTTGGGGGTCAGAATGGGCCCGCGGTATTCCTGCCTATCATAAGAGGCGACTAAAAGGAGTCTCACATGTTTCGGCCTTATGTGATGGTCCCCTCTCGGGTTTGACCTCCATCTTTCTAAATTATTCCGAAGAGCGAGCCAATTGGGGAAGGGCTGCTTACATGGTGCACTGTATCCGTCATGCATTGAGGCCTTCAGCCGGCTTTTTCGTCGTTGCGATGGTGTCCCCCTCGTTTTCCATCTCTTGGGCGAGGATATGTCCCTGGGTGCGATTACCACGCTGCCCTCTGCAGTGTTGCTTTTAACTGCGACGACGACCTTGGACATTTTTGCACCTGAGATCCAGCATGGTAGCCAGTCCGTTGTGGTGGGGTTGCCATGTACCCTGTTGGTTGTAGCCCCCTGACAACACAGGGATCGCTCTACTGATGCCTGCGCCGTTAACTCCCCACGTATGCCAAGGAGTAGATGCCTATTCTCCTGGGGTATCGGGACTCCCGGCAAAGGCCATCTTGCCAGGTGGCCTTTGCTGTGGCTGGGTGGCGCCCGTGGGGAGGGCCCTTGGTCGGAGTAGGTGGCATCAGGGCGGATGACCCGCAATGAAGCGTGGTACATAGTCTCTCGCTGGTGGCCAACCGCCAGCAGCCTCTAAGCGTTCTTGGGCTCCATTTAACGCTGAGAAGTACGATCCAAAACCGTTCCCCTCCCTGGCCTCACTGTGGGAGGTACGTAAATCACAGGATGGCAGTAGCAGTTATTCGCCCCGATTCTTAGTTTGTACGAGAGCTGATGGGGAGTCTTTTCTCTCCACAAAGCCTCAGTTCTTCGTCTAGCATTTAGAGGACATGTTTGGGGAGGTGGAGGGCTTGTCTAAAATGCGCTATGGATCGGTCCTGATACAAACGGCATCCTCAGCCCAGTCGCGATGGTTACTTGCTTGTGACAAGTTGGGGGATGTTGCTGTTACGATCACACTGCATAAGAGTTTAAATATGGTCCAGGGAGTTATTTACCATAAGGACCTTATTTTGCAGTCTGATGACAAGCTGCGCGCCAACTTAGAGCGCAGAGGTGTACATTTCGTCTGGCGCGTTCATCGGGGACCGAAGGAAAATCAGATAGCTACCGGTGCCTACATCTTGGCCTTCGAGGGTGATACGTTACCGGAAAAGGTCAAGGTGATGGTCTACTGATGTGACGTCACGCCCTATAACCCTCCCCTGCTGCGGTGCTTCAAGTGCTGGAAGTTCGGCCATATGTCTTCCTGCTGCACTTCCAGCCTCACATGTCGAGATTGTGGACGCCCATCTCATCCCGATACTCCATGTGCCCCGCCTCCCATCTGCATCAACTGCAGGGAGCACCATTCACCTTGCTCGCCAGACTGCAGAATATTCCAGAAAGAGCGCAAAATCATGGAATATAAGACCCTGGACCGACTGACTTATACTGAGGCCAAAAGGAAATACGACCGATTACATCCAGTCAGAATGACATCTTCCTACGCCGCTGCTACAACACCTGTGCTCGCACCATCAGTTTTGCGACTTACGGCCAGATCGACGAATGGTACAACTCCTCCTGCCCCCTTGCCAGTGGGGGGCTCTACCCACCGGGTTGCTCCTGTGCCACCTACCTCAGGAGCAACACCATCCCCCCCATCGGGGACGTCGGTCCCCGCTTCTAAGCCGGAGAAGTGTCCAACGTTTTCGGCTTCTCACGCTCGCAAGGGGTCCCTTGGGTCCCTCCCTTCCCAGGTTTCCACCAGCGGGAAGGCTGACGACCGAAAGTGGCGTAGGTGCCCACAATCAGCTGGTCGAAGGGCTTCACGATCCTCTTCAGTCCTGGAGACTGAATCGGTGAAGCCCTCCCAGCCAGTTAAACCCAAGGAGCAGTGTGAGAAAACAAAGAAGAAGAGCTCTAAGCCCAAGGAACTCGCGGTGGCAGCCACCCCACCGCAACCTTCCAGCTCTGCGTCTGAGGACGAGGTGGAGATTCTGGCGTCCGCTGAGGACCTCGATCTCGCCGGTCCCTCATACGCCATGAATAGCACTAGCACAGGTGCTCAATCGGAGGCAGCAGGTGACCCAGCGGCGTAATCTGCCTTCCCAGTCCCGTCACGCCTTTCTCAGCCATGGACAAAACCATCCTCCAGTGGAACTGCAGCGGTTTCTTCCACCATATAGCTGAGCTCTGACAACTTACCAGCCTTCACCCTTTCCTCTGCATGAATCTTGGTTTCCAGCAATGCGCACCCCCGCCCTCCGTGGCTATCGGGGTTATTATAAGAACCGAGCAGCTTATGAAAGGGTGTCAGGTGGCGTCTGCATCTATGTCCTTAACTCTCTTCACAGCGAGTCTGTCCCTCTACAAACAGCTTTAGAGGCTGTCGCTGTTAGGGTGTGGACGCCGCAGGCTATTACCGTCTGCAGTCTTTACCTTCCCCCCCTGCGGGTCCGGGGATTAGAATAGGCCCGAGGTATTCCTGCCTGTCGTAAGAGGCGACTAAAAGGAGTCCATCCCCCTCACGGGGGTAGTTAGCGCCTGCGTCCGGAGACGGACGATCTTCACGACCTATAATCGTGGTCCTTTTGGTTTTAAACTTCTCGTTTCTTCCTTCCTTTTGTTGGTCCCTTTCTTTGCTCTTCTCCACCTCACTGTCTTCCTTACTCTTTCCCTTGACTTCTCCTTGCCTTCTCCTTGCCTTCTCATTGCCTTTTTCTCCTTGCCTTCTCATTGCCTTTTTCTCCTTGCCTTCTCATTGCCTTTTTCTCCTTGCCTTCTCCTTGCCTTCTCATTGCCTTTTTCTCCTTGCCTTCTCATTGCCTTTTTCTCCTTGCCTTCTCATTGCCTTCTTCTCCTTGCCTTCTCTGGTCTCCGCCTCGGCGTTTGAGACAGTCTGTCCTCTTTCTCCCTCTCTCTCTTCTTTTTCCTCTTCTTCCTTCCTCCCTGTGCGTGTCTGAAGGCCGACCCACGCGTTCGCACGCGTAGCCGGTGACGGGGTAACGCGTAAGTCCCCGCCCTGGGTAGACATGTAAGGCACGCGCGTACCCCCTGGTAAAGGCCAGGCCCGGGGAGGGGTGATTGCCTGAGCTGATACCTTCTGACCATGCCGATTGGTCCCTCCGTCTGTTTCTCGGGAGGTGTGACCTGAGGTGTAAACATTCACCTAAGGCGGGAGTGCCCTCTGAGAGGGTCCCCACAAGGAAGGAGCGCGCCATCGGAGACGCTGGCAATCATGGGGGATTCCTCCGCAATGGATTCTACTCCATCGCTTTCGACTTCGACCCAAAAACGGAAACGTGACCAGCCAACAGTGACAAAAGTACTACCGCCTGCCCCACAGTTCCTCGTAGTTTCTCGCACTGAGGACGGAAAGGATTTTTCCTCTGTCAACCCTTTTGTTATTCAGAAGGGCGTTGATGCCATAGCCGGATCTGTCAAATCTTGTACCAGGTTGCGTAACGGCACCTTATTACTAGAAACTGAGAATGCCTTTCAGGCACAAAAACTGCTTCGGGCCACCCTCCTGTACACGTTCCCTGTCCGGGTGGAGGCCCACCGAACTTTGAATTCGTCTCGTGGTGTAGTGTATACTAGCTCCCTCGACGGATTGACTGACGAGGAGCTTCAATCTTTCCTCGCTGAGCAGGGCGTGACGGCTGTCCATCGGGTCATGAAAAAGGTCAACAACGACCTTGTACCGACCCGGACACTCTTCTTGACCTTCGATAGTGTTAAGCTGCCATCGCGCATCAAGGCGGGCTACGAGGTTATTTCTGTTCGCCCCTATGTCCCGACACCTACGCGCTGCTACCAGTGTCAGCGTTTCAATCACACTCGACAGTCTTGTTCCAATGCGGCTAAATGTGTCACTTGTGGCAGGGATGCCCATGAGGGTGACTGTCCACCTCCGTCTCCTCATTGTGTGAACTGTCAGGGTGACCATGCCGCATCCTCCCGCGACTGTCCTGTCTATAAGGACGAACGTTGCATCCAAGAAATTCGTGTCAAAGAGAAAGTGTCAACCTCGGCTGCTCGCAAGCTATTGGCTAGTAGGAAGCCCACGCTGCTCCCAGCGGGGAAATATAGTACTGTCCTCGCCTCTCCTCGGACTACCCGGGAGGTCGCAACCCAGACATGCGATCTGACCTTCAGCACCACGGTCGTCCGTTCGGCCAGTGCTAAGATCGCGCGGTCGACGTCTCCTCTTCCTCCCATCACACCACAGACACCAGCCACTTCCTCAGCTTCTGCTAAGTCGAAGACACCGAAGTCAGATGCACGGTCCTTCAAGAAGGAACCATCCCGTGCAGACTTCCTCCGTCCCTCGACCTCCCAGCCTTCGACCGGTACTTCCACCAAACGTCCTTCCAAAAAGGCGCATAGGAAGCACAGTTCTCCTTCCCCGCCACGGCGCATCTCTTCTCCTGCGCCACCCAGCGGTTGCCGCCCCAGGCCGTCATCCGTTTCGCCTGGCCGCACCGCCGGTAGCCGTACATCTGGCCGTTCACCGGCGGAGGAAGCTCCCCCTCCCGGCCATCCTCCCAAGATGGCCGATGACCCTATAGACCCCATGGACGATGACTGTCCGCCTACTGATAGCGGCGGCAGTGCTCGCTCGATGCCAGGCCCTAAGCGGCCTTCGAGGTGACCCCTTCTCTCATCTTCCTTTTCTTACGATGGCACTTATTCACTGGAATATTCGCAGCATTCGCTCCAACCGAGAGGACTTGAAGTTGCTGCTCCGCTTGCATCGTCCGCTCGTCGTAGCCCTCCAGGAAACGAAGCTACGCCCATGCGATAAAATTGCCTTGGCACACTACACCTCTGTGCGTTTTGACCTACCCCCTATGGTAGGTATCCCAGCTCATGGAGGGGTTATGTTGCTGGTCCGGGATGATATTTACTACGATCCCATCACGTTGCACACCGGCCTGCAGGCAGTTGCCATCCGCATTACTCTCCCCACTTTTACGTTTTCCTTTTGTACCGTTTACACTCCGTCGTCATCTGCCGTTACCAGGGCAGACATGATGCAACTTATTGCTCAGCTACCTGCACCGTTTTTGTTAACTGGAGACTTCAATGCCCACCATCCCCTTTGGGGTTCTCCAGCCTCCTGCCCGAGGGGCTCCTTGTTAGCAGACCTTTTCAACCAGCTCAATCTTGTCTGCCTTAATACTGGCGCCCCTACTTTTCTTTCGGACACATCTCATACCTATTCCCATTTAGACCTCTCTATCTGTACTCCCCAACTTGCACGCCGGTTTGAGTGGTATGCACTTGCTGATACATATTCGAGCGACCACTTCCCGTGTGTTATCCATCTCCTGCAGCATACTCCCTCTCCGTGCTCCTCTAGTTGGACCATCTCCAAGGCAGACTGGGGGCTCTTTTCTTCCAGGGCGACCTTTCAGGATCAAACCTTCACAAGCTGCGATCGTCAGGTCGCACACCTCACGGAAGTCATTCTCGCTGCTGCTGAATATTCCATCCCTCACCCTACTTCTTCTCCACGTCGTGTACCGGTCCCCTGGTGGACTGCAGCATGTAGAGACGCTTTACGTGCTCGTCGACGTGCTTTACGCACCTTTAAACGCCACCCTACAGTGGCGAATTGTATTAATTATAAACGATTACGTGCTCAGTGTCGTCGTATTATTAACGAAAGCAAGAAAGCCAGCTGGGCTGCTTTCACAAGCACCTTCAACAGTTTTACTCCTTCTTCTGTTGTCTGGGGTAGCCTGCGCCGGCTATCTGGCACTAAGGTCCACTCCCCAGTTTCTGGCTTGAAGGTCGCGAATGAAGTCCTTGTGGCCCCTGAGGCTGTCTCCAATGCCTTCGGCCGCTTTTTCGCCGAGGTTTCGAGCTCCGCTCATTACCACCCTGCCTTCCTCCCCCGCAAACAGGCAGAGGAGGCTAGGCCCCCTGACTTTTGCTCCTCGAATTGTGAAAGTTATAATGCCCCATTCACCATGCGGGAACTCGAAACCGCACTTGGCCGATCACGGTCCTCCGCTCCAGGGCCTGATTCTATTCATATTCAGATGCTGAAGAACCTTTCTCCTGCGGGTAAAGGTTTTCTTCTTCGTACATACAATCGCATCTGGATTGAGGGACATGTTCCCGCATGCTGGCGCGAGTCTATTGTTGTCCCGATTCCTAAGCCGGGGAAGGACAAGCACTTGCCTTCCAGTTATCGACCTATCTCACTTACCAGCTGTGTCTGTAAAGTGATGGAGCGAATGGTTAACTCTCGATTGGTTTGGCTGCTTGAGTCTCGACGCCTACTTACAAATGTACAATGTGGATTTCGTAGGCGCCGCTCTGCTGTTGACCATCTGGTTACCTTGTCGACCTTCATTATGAATAACTTCTTGCGGAAGCGCCCGACCGCGGCTGTGTTCTTTGATTTGGAGAAGGCTTACGACACCTGTTGGAGGGCGGGCATTCTCCGCACCATGCATACATGGGGCCTTCGCGGTCGCCTCCCTCTTTTTATTCGTTCCTTTTTAATGGATCGACAGTTCAGGGTACGTGTGGGTTCTGTCCTGTCCGACACCTTTCGCCAGGAGAATGGGGTGCCACAGGGCTCAGTTTTGAGCGTCGCTCTGTTCGCCATCGCGATCAATCCAATAATGGATTGCCTCCCAGCTGATGTATCAGGCTCCCTTTTTGTGGACGATTTTACCATCTATTGCAGCGCGCAGCGTACACGTGTCCTGGAGCGCTGTCTTCAGCGTTCTCTTGACCGTCTTTACTCCTGGAGTGTCGCCAATGGCTTCCGTTTTTCTGCCGAGAAGACGGTCTGTATTAACTTCTGGCGCTACAAAGAGTTTCTCCCACCGTCCTTACGACTTGGTCCCGTTGCTCTCCCAATCGTGGAGACAACCAAATTTTTAGGCCTTACCTTTGACAGGAAACTTAGCTGGTCTCCACATGTGTCATATTTGGCCGCCCGTTGTACCCGTTCTTTAAATGTCCTCCGTGTTCTCAGTGGTATGTCGTGGGGAGCGGATCGAACCGTCCTACTTCGTCTATATCGGTCGATCGTCCGCTCCAAGCTGGATTATGGGAGCTTTGTATACTCCTCTGCACGGCCATCCATCTTACGCCGCCTCAACTCCATACAACATCGGGGTTTACGACTTGCGATCGGAGCATTTTATACCAGTCCCGTAGAGAGTCTTCATGCTGACGCTGGCGAATTGCCGCTCACTTACCGGCGCGATATACTGCTTTGTCGGTATGCCTGTCGGCTACTGTCAATGCCCGACCATCCGTCTTATCGTTCCTTTTTTGACGACTCTCTCGACCGTCAATACGGGTTGTATGTCTCTGCCCTGCTACCCCCTGGAGTTCGCTTTCGTCGCCTCCTTCAACACCTTCATTTTTCACTCCCTGCAACCTTTCGAGTGGGCGAGGGCCACACGCCACCTTGGCTCCAGGCTCAGGTCCGTGTTCACCTTGACCTCAGCTCGCTCCCAAAAGAGGTCACCCCCAGTTCGGTCTACCACTCCCGTTTTTTGGAACTTCGTTCGAAGTTCATCACCATGACTTTCATTTATACAGATGGCTCTAAGACCAATGACGGGGTTGGGTGTTCCTTTATAGTCGGGGCACAAAGTTTCCAATACCGGCTCCATGACCATTGTTCGGTCTTCACAGCTGAGCTCTTTGCCCTCTACCAGGCTGTTCTTTACATCTGCCGCCACCGACATTCTGCTTATGTCATCTGCTCAGATTCCCTGAGCGCCATCCAGAGCCTCAGTGATCCGTACCCGGTTCACCCTTTCGTACACCGGATCCAACGCTCTCTTCAGCGGCTGGTGGACGTCGGTCCGCCGGTTAGCTTTATGTGGGTTCCCGGCCATGTCGGTATCCCTGGGAACGAAGCTGCAGATGCCGCGGCCAAGGCTGCGGTCCTCCAGCCTCGGACAGCTTCTTGTTGTGTCCCTTCGTCCGATCTTAGCAGGGTCATTTGTCGGCGCGTTGTGTCGCTGTGGCATGCCGATTGGGCTGCACTTACCGACAACAAGCTTCGGGCCTTAAAACCTCTTCCCGTGGCTTGGACGTCCTCCTCACGCCCTTCTCGGCGGGAGGAGGTCGTTTTAGCAAGGTTAAGGATTGGACACTGCCGGTTCAGCCATCGCCATCTGCTGACGGCTGCGCCGGCGCCGATCTGCCCATGTGGGCACTTGCTGACGGTTAGGCACATTTTAATGTCCTGTCCCGATCTTAACCAACTGCGCCTCGATCTTAACCTGCCTATTACTTTCGATGCCGTTTTAGCGGATGACCCACGAGCAGCTGCTCGTGTTCTTTGTTTTATCAATTTGACACACCTTGCTAAGGACATTTGATGAAGTTTTTTAATCCTATGCCTGTCAGTCTGTCTTTTATTGTGTTTTTCCTTTTAGTTGTTGTTGTCAACTTGTGGCTCGCGGTGCATTTTTAGAGTAGTCAGGGCGCTAATGACCATTGAAGTTGTGCGCCCTAAAACCACAAAAAAAAAAAAAAAAAAAAAATTAAAGTCTTTACCTTCCACCGGAGGGTGACGTCGCGCAGCATGTCCTGGCTGCACTGATAGCTCAATTGCCGCCACCTTTCTTGTTACTGGGCGACTTTAACGCCCATAACCCTCTGGGGGGTGGGTCAGTGGCAACAGGTCGGGGTGCCACCGTTGAGCATTTGTTGTCGCAGCTCGATCTCTCGATTTTGAATGATGGTGCTTTCACACACTTCAGTGTGGCGCATGGCACATACTCCGCCATTGACCTTTCAATCTGTAGCCCTAGCCTCTTACCGTCTGTCCAATGGAGTGTGCATGACGACCTGTGTGGTAGTGACCACTTTCCGATCTTTCTGTCACTACCACAGCGTCACTCTTCTGGGCGCCCTAGCAGATGGGCTATGATTAAGGCTGATTGGGACTTGTTCTCCTCCACTGCCGCTATTCAGCCTCTCTCAAATGATGACATTGATGCGGTGATTACATCGGTCACCACCGGCATCGTTACTGCCACCGAATCTGCCATTCCCCGTTCCTCTGGGTCCCCTCGCCGGCGGACTGTGCCTTGGTGGTCGCCTGAGATCTCTGCAGCGATTAAAGATCGCCGGCGGGTGCTACAGTGTCACAAGCGACATCCCTGCATTGAACACCACATCACCCTCAAACGGCTGCGTGCGCGGGCCCGCCTCCTTATCCGCCAAGGCAAGGAGGAGTGCTGGGAGCGGTATGTGTCGACCATTGGCCTCCATGTCACTCCATCGCAGGTCTGGGCCAAGATTCGACGCGTCTACGGCTATCGGACCCCTGCCAGCATCCCTGCGCTCTCACTGAATGGAGCAGTTTGTACTGACTCCGACGTCATTGCAAACCGCTTAGTAGAGCATTTTGCTATGAGTTCCGCTTCTGCGAATTACCCCCAGGCCTTCGGCTCCATTAAAGAGCGGATGCAACGTCAGAGTCTTTCTTTTCACACCAACGCTTCTGAACCCTACACCGCTCCATTCAGTGAGTGGGAATTTCAGAGCGCCCTTGCCGCTTGCCCTGATACCGCTCCCGGGCCCGATCGCATCCACTGTCAGACGCTGAAACACCTTTCAGTGGACTGCAAGCGACGTCCCCTCGACCTTTACAACCGTCTCTGGGTCGAGGGTGAGTTTCCGTCGCAATGGCGAGAAAGCATTGTCATCCCCGTTTTGAAATCGGGCAAGAGCCCTTTGGAGGTGGACAGCTACCGCCCCATTAGCCTCACCAACGTTCTTTGTAATCTTCTCGAATGGATGGTGAGCGGGTGCTTGAATTGGGTACTGGAGTCTCGGGGCCTTTTGGCTCCATTTCAGGGTGGGTTCCGGAAAGGCCGCTCCGCCGCCGACAATCTGGTGAGCCTGGAGTCGGCCATCCGTACTGCCTTTGCCCGCCGTCAGCACCTGGTCGCTGTCTTTTTCGACATGCGGAAGGCGTACGATACGACATGGCGTCATCACATCCTTTCTACGCTTCATGGATGGGGTCTTCGGGGCCCTCTGCCGATCTTTATCCGCAATTTCCTGTCGTATCGTCTTTTCCGCGTGCAAGTCGCAGCCTCATATAGTTCCTCCCACGTCCAGGAGAACGGCGTGCCACAGGGTTCTGTTTTAAGTGTCTGCCTGTTTTAATAGCCATTAACAGGCTCGCTGCGGCCGTGGGAAGTCTGTCTCCGCTTCCCTGTATGACGACGACTTCTGCCTTTACTGCCGCTCTATTGGCATTGCAGCTGCTGAACGTCAGCTACAGGGCGCAATCCGCAATGCGCAGTCTTGGGCTGTAGCTCATGGGTTCCAGTTTTCGGCAGCCAAGACTTGCGTTATGCATTTCTGCCGGCGACGTACTGTCCACCCGGAGCCGCAGCTTTCTCTTAACGGCGAACTTCTTTCAGTGGTGGGATCACACAGGTTTTTGGGGTGGTTTTCGATGCTCGGTTGACTTGGCTGCCTCATGTCCGGCAGCTCAAACAGGCGTGTTGGCGGCATCTCAATGCTCTGCGATGTTTGAGCCACACCCGCTGGGGCGCCGACCGATCTACCCTGTTCCGGCTCTACCAGGCGTTAATCCAGTCTCGTCTGGATTATCGGAGCCTGGCTTATGGCTCGGCATCCCCATCTGCGCTGTGGGTGCTTGACCCAATCCTCTATTGCGGGATACGCCTTGTCACTGGTGCTTTCCGCAACAGCCCTGTGGACAGCATACTAGTGGAGGCAGGGGTCCCTCCACTGCGGTTACGACGCCAACAAATACTGGCTGCTTATGCTGCCCATGTTTTTAGCCTGCCCGGGCATCCAAATTACCGTGTCCTGTTCCCGCAGTCAGTCGTCCATCTGCCAACCGTCGGCCCCGGTCGGGTTGTCCGATCGCCGTACGCATCAAGGAGCTTCTCTCCGGACTGTTCCACCTCGTTTCTGGGCGCCTCTGCGTACACCCGCGTGGTGTGTTCCTCGCCCTTGCCTCCGGCTCGACTTGGCACAGGGCTCGAAGGACTCAGTCCCTCCAGAGGCCTTCCGCCGCCGCTTTTATTCCATCCTGGCCACGTATCAGGGCTCTGGAATTGTTTACGCTGACGGTTCGATGGTTGCTGGTCGTGTCGGGTATGCGCTAACTCTAGGGGACCATTCCGAACAACGTTCTTTGCCGGATGGCTGCAGCGTTTACACTGCTGAGCTGGTTGCCATCTTTCGTGCCCTAGAGTATATCCGCTCCTGCTCAGGTGAGTCCTTCGTTATCTGTAGCGATTCCCTGAGCGGTTTACGAGCTCTCGACCAGTGTTTCCCTCGTTCTCGTCTGGTGATGGCTATCCATGAGTCCCTGCATACTCTTGCGCGTTGCGGCCACTCTGTGGTCTTCGAGTGGACCCCAGGCCATGTTGGGATAACTGGCAATGAGACTGTTGACCGCCTGGCGAAAGAGGCCAGTAGTAAATCATCTCTGGAGATTGGCCTCCCGGAGACTGATTTGCGGGCAGTCTTACGCCGCGAAGTTCTTTCGGTTTGGGACGCTGAATGGCGCAATCTGCCCACGCCCAACAAACTCCGTCCGATGAAGGCGACGACGACTGTGTGGCGGTCGTCCAAGCGGGTCTCCCGCAAGGAGCCTGTAGTCCTCTGCCGGCTGCGCATTGGGCACACTCGGCTTACGCACGGCCACTTATTGCGCCGTGAGGACGCACCTCTATGTCACTGCGGGTCCGTTTTATCTGTGGTCCATATTTTATTGGTGTGTCAGCTTTTAGCTGTGCTCAGGCAGTCGTTCGCACTGCCTGACACACTCCCTGCCCTTTTAACAGATGACTCTGCTGCGGCTGACTTAGTTTTACGGTTTATTCGGGCAGGGGGTTTTTATCAGTTAATCTAAGTGTTTCTGTTTTGTCTTATTGTTTTGTGTGGATTCTGGCCTCTGGCCTCCGGTTTTAAACTGGTTTTTTAATGTGTTTGAAGTGGTTGGCTTTTCCTGTTTTTATTTCTATGGTCGGCCAACCACCATCACACTCTGTGTGATTTTAGTTCGTTTTGTCTGGTCTTTGTCTCAGTTTCTCTTGTTCTGTGTCGTCTGTGCTCTATTCTGTTAATCGTTTTTATTCTCTGTGGGTGTTTTTTTAGTACTTGGAAAAAGGGACCTATGACCATAGCAGTCTGGTCCCTTTAATCCCACAAACCATCCAACCAACCTTGGTGGTCTCCAGAGGTCGCTGAAGCCATTAAAGAACGTCGGCGGGCTCTTCAGCGACATAAGCGGCACCCGTCTTTGGAGAACCTAATTTTTTTCAAACGTCTCCGTGCTCAGGCACGGCGGCTCATCAAAAGGCGGAAACAGGAGTTCTGGTAGAGGTACGTTTCCACCATTGGTTCCCGTACTTCACCCTCCCAGGTGTGGATGCAGATTCGGCGCATCTTTGGATTGCAGCACTCTACAGGTGTCCCAGGGCTTACCATCAATGGGGCGGTATCCACCGATGCCGATGCAATCGCCGAGTATTTCGCCCAGCACTATGTTCGGGCCTCTGCGTCGAGGAATTACCCGCCCGCGTTCCGCGCGCTAAAACGCCAGGAGGAATGCAAACGGCTTTCTTTTGCTTCTCGCCACCCTGAGGCGTATAACACCCCAGTTAGTTTGTGGGAACTCCAAAGCACCTTGGCACAGTGCCCCGATACAGCCTCTGGGCCAGATGGCATCCAGAATCAGATGCTCAAACACCTGTCCCCGGACTGTCAGCGGTGTGTTCTTGCCGTCTTCAACCGCATATGGGGCGATGGTGTCTTTCCGTCGCAGTGGCGGGAGAGTACCGTCATTCCGGTGCTGAAGTCTGGTAAGGACCCGCTTAATGTAGATAGCTATCGGCCCATCAGCTTGACAAATACTCTGTGCAAGCTACTGGAACGTATGGTGAGTCGACGACTGTGTTGGCTGCTCGAGTCTCGGGGTCTTCTGGCTCTGTGCCAGAGCGGCTTCCGTCAGGGCCGTTCCACCGCCGATACTTTGGTCTTCCTTGAGTCTGCAATCCGCACTGCTTTTTCCAGGCGCCAACACTTCTTCTCCGTCTTTTTAGACCTCTCCAGAGCATATGACACGGCGTGGCGGCACCATATTCTCGCCACGTTGGACGGATGGGGTCTCGGGGGCTCTCTCCCCATTTTCATTCAGAATTTATCTGTTCGGACATTCCGCGTTTTAATTGGCACATCCCATAGTTCACTTCATATCCAGGAGAATGGCGTTCCACAGGGCCCTGTATTGAGCGTTCCCCTTTTCCTTGTGGCCATTAATGGCCTAGCAGCAGCAGTAGGGTCGTCTGTCTCACCCATGTTATATGGTGACGATTTCTGCATCTTTTTCAGCTCCTCCACCATTGGTGTTGCAGAACGTCGGTTGCAGGGTGCCATACGCAAGGCGCAGGCGTGGGCCCTAGCCCATGGGTTTCAGTTTTCTCCTGCGAAGACTTGTGTTACTCACTTTTGTCGGCGTCGAACTGTCCATCCCAACCCTGAGCTCTATCTTCAGGATGCTATGCTCAGGGTTGTTGACACTTACCGTTTTCTGGGATTGCTGTTCGATGCCCGGCTTACTTGGCTTCCAAATATTTGTCAGCTCAAGCGTCAGTGCTGGCAGCATGTGAATGCCCTCCGCTGCCTCAGCAACACAACTTGGGGTGCAGATTGTAACACGCTGCTGCAGCTCTACAAAGCCCTTGTGCTGTCGCGACTGGATTATGGGAGTCTGGCGTATGGCTCAGCGTTGCAACTGCTGGACCCTGTTCACCATTGTGGGGTTCGACAGGCGACAGGAGCATTCCGCACCAGTCCTGTTAATAGCCTACTTGATGAGGCTGGGGTTCCTCCGCTCCACATTTGGCGTCTACAATTCTTAGTCAACTATGCTGCCCACGTTCGTTGTTCACCTCGTCACCCTAACTACCGTCTCCTTTTCGCCAATGCGGCACTCCATACCCCACACCGGCGGCCTCGATCGGGCCGTACCATTGGGATCCGTGTTCGGTCACTCTTTCGTGACCTCGAGTCTTTGCCTCTTCCATCTGCTTTTCAGGTCCACCAACATACACCACCTTGGTGTATTTGTCGGCCGCAGCTTCAGCTGGACCTCTCACAATGGCAAAAGGATTCAGTTCCTCCTGCAGTCTTGCGCCTCCAATTTCTTGCTCTCCTCGACGCATCCCGCGACTCGGAGGCTATCTATACAGATGGCTCCATGGTTGATTGCCATGTGGGGTACGCTTATGCTCATGCGGACTATGTAGACCAGCGCTCCTTGCCGGACGGCTGCAGTGTTTACACCACAGAGCTAACAGCCATTTTTCGTGCCCTTGAGCGTATTCGTACCAGCACTGGAGACTCTTTTGTCATTTGCAGTGACTCTCTCAGTAGTCTGCAGGCTCTTGACCAGTGCTACCCACGTCATCCCATTGTTGTTGCCATCCAGGAGTCCGTTCATGCTCTTGACCAGCGTGGACGTTCAGTGGTGTTCATATGGACCCCGGGACACGTTGGGATAGTGGGAAACGAACACGCCGAGAAGTTAGCTAAAGAAGACACCCGCAAACTGCCGTTGGAGATCGACCTCCCGGCCACTGATCTCCGATCGGTGTTACGCCGTCGAACCCTTGGGATGTGGGCAGACGAATGGCGCAATCTGTCTGTACCCAACAAGCTGCGGCGTGTAAAGGAGACCACGACCGTGTGGGGTTCCTCCATGCGGGCCTCTCGCAGGAATTCTGTTATTCTCTGTAGGCTCTGCATTGGTCACTCCTGGCTGACGCATGGTCATCTGCTGCTTCGAGAGGACCCCCCCTCCCTGCGGGTTCGGGGGTTAGAATAGGCCCGCAGTATTCCTGCCTGTCGTAAGAGGCCACTAAAAGGAGTCTCACATGTTTCGGCCTTATGTGATGGTCCCCTCTCGGGTTTGACCTCTATCTTTATAAATTATTCCGAAGAGCGAGCCAATTGGGGAAGGGCGCCTTACATGGTGCACTGTATCCGTCGTGAAATTAGACCTTTAGCCGGCTTTCTCGTCGTTGCAATGGTGTCCCGCTCGTTTTCGATCTCTTGGGTGAGGATACGTCCCTGGGTGCGATTACCACGCTGCACTCTGCAGGGTTTCTTTTAACTTCGACGACGACCTTGGACATTTTTGCACCTAAGATCCAGCACAGTAGCCAGTCTGTTGTGGTGGGGCTGCCATGTACCCTGTTGGTTGTACCCCCTGACAACACAGGGATCGCTCTACTGATGCCTGCGCCGTTAACTCCCCACGTATGCCAAGGAGTAGATGCCTATCTTTCTAGGGTATCAGGACTCCCGGCAAAGGCCATCCTGCCAGGTGGCCTTTGCTGTGGCTGGGTGGCGCCCGTGGGGAGGGCCCTTGGTCGAAGTAGGTGGCATCAGGGCGGATGACCCGCAATGAAGTGTGGTACATCATCTCTCGGTGGCGGCCAGCCGCCAGCAGTCTCTAAGCGTTCTCGAGCTCAATTTAATGCTCAGAAGTACGATCCGAAAACGTTCCCCTCCCTGGCAACGCCGTGGGAAGAGCGTAAGTCTCAGGATGGAGGTAACAGTTATTCGCCTCGATTCTTAGCTTGCACGAGAGCTGATGGGGAGTCTTTTCTCTCCACAAAGCCTCAGTTCTTCGTCGAGCATTTAGAGGACAAGCTTGGGGAGGTGCAGGGCTTGTCTAAAATGTGCTCTGGGTCAGTACTGATCCAAACAGCATCCTCCGCCCAGTCACGCAGGTTACTTGCTTGTGACAAGTTGGGGGATGTTAACGTTACTATTACACCACATGAGAGTTTAAATATGGTCCAGGGTGTTATTTTCCATAAGGACCTCCTTTTCCAGTCTGATGACGAGCTGCGCGCTAACTTAGAATGTAGAGGTGTTCATTTCGTTTGGCGCGTTCATCGGGATCCGAGAGACAATCGGGTTGCAACCGGTGTCTACATCTTGGCCTTCGAGGGTGATATGTTACCGGAAAAGGTCAAGGTGATGGTCTACCGATGTGACGTCAAGCCCTATATCCCTCCACCGATGCGGTGCTTCAAGTGCTGGAAGTTCGGCCATATGTCTTCCCGCTGCACTTCCAGCCCCACATGTAGAGATTGCGGACGCCCATCTCATCCCGATACTCCATGTGCCCCGCCTCCCATCTGTGTCAACTGCGGGGAGCACCATTCACCTTGCTCGCCATACTGCAGAATATTCCAGAAAGAGCGCAAAATCATGGAATATATGACCCTGGACCGACTGACTTATACTGAGGCCAAAAGGAAATACGATTGATTACATCCAGTCAGAATGACATCTTTCTACGCCGCTGCTACAACACCTGTGCTCGCACCATCAGTTTCGCGACTTATGGCCAGATCGACGAATGGTACAACTCCTCCTGCCCCCTTGCCAGTGGGGGGCTCTACCCACCGGGTTGCTCCTGTGCCACCTACCTCAGGAGCAACACCATCCCCCCCATCGGGGACGTCGGTCCCCGCTTCTAAGCCGGAGAAGTGTCCAACGTTTTCGGCTTCTCACGCTCGCAAGGGGTCCCTTGGGTCCCTCCCTTCCCAGGTTTCCACCAGCGGGAAGGCTGACGACCGAAAGTGGCGTAGGTGCCCACAATCAGCTGGTCGAAGGGCTTCACGATCCTCCTCAGTCCTGGAGACTGAATCGGTGAAGCCCTCCCAGCCAGTTAAACCCAAGGAGCAGTGTGAGAAAACAAAGAAGAGCTCTAAGCCCAAGGAACTCGTGGTGGCAGCCACCCCACCGCAACCTTCCAGCTCTGCGTCTGAGGACGAGGTGGAGATTCTGGCGTCCGCTGAGGACCTCGATCTCGCCGGTCCCTCATACGCCATGAATAGCACTAGCACAGGTGCTCAATCGGAGGCAGCAGGTGACCCAGCGGCGTAATCTGCCTTCCCAGTCCCGTCATGCCTTTCTCAGCCATGGACAAAACCATCCTCCAGTGGAACTGCAGCGGTTTCTTCCACCATATAGCTGAGCTCTGACAACTTACCAGCCTTCACCCTTTCCTCTGCATGAATCTTGGTTTCCAGCAATGCGCACCCCCGCCCTCCGTGGCTATCGGGGTTATTATAAGAACCGAGCAGCTTATGAAAGGGTGTCTGGTGGCGTCTGCATCTATGTCCTTAACTCTCTTCACAGCGAGTCTGTCCCTCTACAAACAGCTTTAGAGGCTGTTGCTGTTAGGGTGTGGACGCCGCAGGCTATTACCGTCTGCAGTCTTTACCTTCCACCGGAGGATGACGTCGCGCAGCATGTCCTGGCTGCACTGATAGCTCAATTGCCGCCACCTTTCTTGTTACTGGGCGACTTCAACGCCCATAACCCTCTGGGGGGTGGGTCAGTGGCAACAGGTCGGGGTGCCACTGTTGAGCATTTGTTGTCGCAGCTCGATCTCTCGATTTTGAATGATGGTGCTTTCACACACTTCAGTGTGGCGCATGGCACATACTCCGCCATTGACCTTTCAATCTGTAGCCCTAGCCTCTTACCGTCTGTCCAATGGAGTGTGCATGACGACCTGTGTGGTAGTGACCACTTTCCGATCATTCTGTCACTACCACAGCGTCACTCTTCTGGGCGCCCTAGCAGATGGGCTATGATTAAGGCTGATTGGGACTTGTTCTCCTCCACTGTCGCTATTCAGCCTCCATCAAATGATGACATTGATGCGGTGGTTACATCGGTCACCACCGGCATCGTTACTGCCACTGAATCTGCCATTCCCCGTTCCTCTGGGTCCCCTCGCCGGCGGACTGTGCCTTGGTGGTCGCCTGAGATCGCTGCAGCGATTAAAGATCGCCGGCGGGCGCTACAGTGCCACAAGCGACATCCCTGCATTGAACACCCCATCACCCTCAAACGGCTGCGTGCGCGGGCCCGCCTCCTTATCCGCCAAGGCAAGGAGGAGTGCTGGGAGCGGTATGTGTCGACCATTGGCCTCCATGTCACTCCATCGCAGGTCTGGGCCAAGATTCGACGCGTCTACGGCTATCGGACCCCTGCCAGCATCCCTGCGCTCTCACTGAATGGAGCAGTTTGTACTGACTCCGACGTCATTGCAAACCGCTTAGTAGAGCATTTTGCTATGAGTTCCGCTTCTGCGAATTACCCCCAGGCCTTCTGCTCCATTAAAGAGCGGATGCAACGTCAGAGTCTTTCTTTTCGCACCCACACTTCTGAATCGTACAATGCTCCATTCAGTGAGTGGGAATTTCACAGTGCCCTTGCCGCTTGCCCTGATACCGCTCCCGGGCCCGATCGCATCCACTGTCAGATGCTGAAACACCTTTCAGTGGACTGCACGCGACGCCTCCTCGACCTTTACAACCGTCTCTGGGTCGAGGGTGAGTTTCCGCCGCGATGGCGGGAAAGCATTGTCATCCCCGTTTTCAAACTGGGCAAGAGCCCTTTGGAGGTGGACAGCTACCGCCCCATTAGCCTCACCAACGCTCTTTGTAAGCTTCTCGAACGGATGGTGAGCGGGCGCTTGAATAGGGTACTGGAGTCTCGGGGCCTTCTGGCTCCATCTCAGGGTGGGTTCCGGAAAGGCCGCTCCGCCGCCGACAATCTGGTGAGCCTGGAGTCGGCCATCCATACTGCCTTTGCCCGCCGTCAGCACCTGGTCGCTGTCTTTTTCGACATGCGGAAGGCGTATGATACGACATGGCGTCATCACATCCTTTCTACGCTTCATGGATGGGGTCTTCGGGGCCCTCTGCCGATCTTTATCCGCAATTTCCTGTCGTATCGTCCCTTCCGCGTGCAAGTCGCAGCCTCATATAGTTCCTCCCACGTCCAGGAGATCGGCGTGCCACAGGGTTCTGTTTTAAGTGTCTGCCTGTTTTAATAGCCATTAACAGGCTCGCTGCGGCCGTGGGAAGTCTGTCTCCGCTTCCCTGTATGATGATGACTTCTGCCTTTACTGCAGCTCTATTGGCATTGCAGCTGCTGAACGTCAGCTACAGGGCGCAATCCGCAATGCACAGTCTTGGGCTGTAGCTCATGGGTTCCAGGTTTCAGCAGCCAAGACCTGCGTTATGCATTTCTGCCGGCGACGTACTGTCCACCCGGAGCCGCAGCTTTCTCTTAACGGCGAACTTCTTTCAGTGGTGGGATCACACAGGTTTTTTGGGGTGGTTTTCGATGCCCGGCAGCTCAAACAGGCGTGTTGGCGGCATCTCAATGCTCTGCGATGTTTGAGCCACACCCGCTGGGGCGCCGACCGATCTACCCTGTTCCGGCTCTACCAGGCGTTAATCCAGTCTCGTCTGGATTATCGGAGCCTGGCTTATGGCTCGGCATCCCCATCTGCGCTGTGGGTGCTTGACCCAATCCTCTATTGCGGGATACGCCTTGTCACTGGTGCTTTCCGCAACAGCCCTGTGGACAGCATACTAGTGGAGGCAGGGGTCCCTCCACTGCGGTTACGACGCCAACAAATACTGGCTGCTTATGCTGCCCATGTTTTTAGCCTGCCCGGGCATCCAAATTACCGTGTCCTGTTCCCGCAGTCAGTCGTCCATCTGCCAACCGTCGGCCCCGGTCGGGTTGTCCGATCGCCGTACGCATCAAGGAGCTTCTCTCCGGGCTGTTCCACCTCCTTTCCGGGCGCCTCTGCGTACACCCGCGTGGTGTGTTCCTCGCCCTTGCCTTCGGCTCGACTTGGCACAGGGCTCGAAGGACTCAGTCCCTCCAGAGGCCTTCCGCCGCCGCTTTTATTCCATCCTGGCCACGTATCAGGGCTCTGGAATTGTTTACGCTGACGGTTCGATGGTTGCTGGTCGTGTCGGGTATGCGCTAACTCTAGGGGACCATTCTGAACAACGGTCCTTGGCGGCTGGCTGCAGCGTTTACACTGCTGAGCTAGTCGCCACCTTTAGAGCCCTAGAGTATATCCGCTCCTGCTCAGGTGAGTCCTTCGTTATCTGTAGCGATTCCCTGAGCGGTTTACGAGCTCTCGACCAGTGTTTCCCTCGTTCTCGTCTGGTGATGGCTATCCATGAGTCCCTGCATACTCTTGCGCGTTGCGGCCGCTCTGTGGTCTTCGTGTGGACCCCGGGCCATGTTGGGATACCTGGCAATGAGAATGTTGACCGCCTGGCGAAAGAGGCCAGTAGTAAATCATCTCTGGAGATTGGCCTCCCTGAGACTGATTTGCGGGCAGTCTTACGCCGCGAAGTTCTGGTCCCCTTAATCCCACAAACAAACAAACCAACCATCCAACCGTTGAGAGGACCCCCCCTCATTGTCGCTGTTGTGCAACCATGACGGTGGCCCATCTTCTGTTGGAATGTCCTCTTTTAACCGCTGTCAGGCGTGCTTTCACTCTCCAGTGTGATTTATCATCTCTTTTAGGTGACAATGTCTCTAGGTCAGAAAGGGTTTTAAGTTTTATTGGCGCACACGGCTTTATAGGTCCATTTAATTTTATTACATCACCCTCTTTTGAGATGTATCTTTTACTTAGTTTTGTGTTTTAATTCGACTCCCTCCTTTTCTTTTAGGCTGGAGGTTTTAACGAGTTGCAGAGTGGCTGGCTCATCCTATTATTTTCGTGATCAGCCAGCCACGATCCTCTGCTGTACAGTTTTAATTCTTTCTGACTTTCTTCTCTTTGTTGTTTTTATTGCTGTGCTCCGTTTTCCATGTTTCTTTATTGTTGACCTTGGAGATTTTCTTCCCCTGGAATTTTTATCTTGTGCTTCGAATGGCTAATGGATAGTTTCCCTGTGCTCTGTGTGTTTATGAAACAAGGGACCGATGACTTCTGAAGTTTGGTCCCTTTAATTCTCAAACCAACCAACCAACCATTCTTGCATGCCTCTGCACGACGCTCTCATCGTCTGCCTGTCCCATCCCGTCCTGTGGAAAGGGAGCAGACATCATAGAAGCCCGTAAAGGCACACTCGTATCACTCGCTTCGCTTTCAGCCATCATAGGTAACATGTGATAAAAACATGTGGGAGCCCGTCTCTTGCCCTGGACCGGCTCCTCTGGCATGGTGGGGAGGGGGGGGGGGACTGTTGCAGCTCACCCACCGACCACGCCCCTAGGTCAAGGGCACTCCCGAGCTGCTGGGTCAGCGCACTGGTCCCCATCGGTGGCCCCGTCATCGACGATTTCACGCGACACTAGTAGACAAATGCACCCCGCACTCCGGAGAGGCGGATGCACCTCTCGTCCTTCGCCGCCTACTTGCCCGAGTTCCCACCTCTCGGCCAAGGACCCACTCCTAATCAGGTGGCGGGTCGGTCCCCCACTCGTTCGGCGGTCTGGACCCATCTAACCTAGCCCAGGCGATGTCACTACCTCCTGGGTTTGGCAGAACACGCCCCGGTTACCCAGGGGCGCGGCGAAGTACCCTTGCCGACTCGCGCCGCGATCCCACGCCGACAAACGAAGTCGCCGGCATGCAGAGCACTTGTTGGTCTGGGCCCTGCGAACAGAAGGGACAGATGTTCGGTCCCTCGACACAGCTTCCCATGCCACGCACCCTTCGCTTTCGCATCGGGTTGGGTCACAGCTCTCCCTTTTGTCGCAAGGCAGAATGCCGAGCTTAACATCAGGCACCACAGGAAGGCGGAAAGAGCCACTTGGGAAGGAGAGGCTATAAGAGACGCATCACTTTCCCTGTGAGGATTGCCGCGGCACACCCGACTGAAAGCGATACGCCCCAGTGCGAGCTTCCGTGCTTTACGGCGTGCCGGTAACGGGCGGGCCCGCACCGAACGCACCGTCAAGCGACCGACCTCACGCCAGACTCGGGACTCTTTTTTTTAAAAAAAAAAAAAAAAATTCTTTATTCTACATTCATTACATTATACATATGTAACCCACTACCTAACTACATTAGTGGGTCTTACTAGTGATACAGTTAATGCAGCTTATGTTCTACACTACAGGTACTTCTATTTGTTATGCTCTAGTCTTACCGCTATGGGATTCTAAGCTACTTAATCTAAGAATCTACATTCTACCTGCAGCGTTACAGGTGTGCCAGTGCTACTATAAACCTACTGGTGTTGGCCCGACCCACTGAGCTAATCCCAGTGGGTGTGCCCCTGGCACTGGGCTGGCCTTTAACTTAGTATCGCTGCAGTCTACTCTAGGTATTATCCTATCTTCTACATCTAATCTAATCTAACTACATGTCACAATTGGTGTGCGGTCATATCCGGTGTTTTGTGCCCCCCTCCCTCCTAGTCCAAGGTAAGGCGGATTCCAGCCGTATTACGTCTGGCCAGGTCCCCACTTGGCGGTACAGGAAGGGTGCACGGAGTCTTAGTCGGTGAAAGTTTTTGTCCTTACTGGTGGTTGTCCCTTAGAAAGTTCTTAATGACTTTCTTGGATATTGCCTCAGTGAGAGTGTTTAGAATGTTAAAGGTGTTTTCGTGCCTTAATATGTGGTACGTGTCGTTGTTCGGTAGCTGCTGTCGTAGATCATGGGCTACATCATCGAGAGGCGGCACTCATACACCACATGTTCTGGGGTACCTTGCACTGCACCACAGTCGCACGCTGGTGTAGCCTGCTTCCCAAACCGACATAAATATGTTGGATATGGTCCATGTCCAGTAAGAAAGTGCAGAATTCCTCTTGAGGGTGTGAAAAATGTAAATTTTAACCTTTCCTCTATATCTGGTAGCAATTCGTAAGTTCTGCGTCCCGTGTCCTCACTACTCCATTGAAGTTGCCATAGTTCAATTCCTCTCTTTTTTGATAGCATACTTGTCCCCCGCGTAGATCCCAAGAATTTCCCTGATTTTATCCCTATTTTCCTTTTTCGCCCAGTACCAGGTGGCTTGCTCCCGGATTTTTATGTCTAGTGGACAAATCCCCATTAGTACTAACAAAGCTCCTCCTGGTGTAGTCCTGTAAGCCCCTGCTGAACGTAAAAGCATATTCCGCTGCACTCTTCTTACGGCCATGGCAGGCATGACCCTCGTGAGTCTGTGTGCCCAGACTCCTGATCCGTATCCTACTATGGAGGTCAGAATACTATTATGGTATAGTTTTATTAGGTTGGGTGGAAGGTGAAACCTCTTATGTCCAATTCCAATAAGATTATTTAAAAGAACCAGTGACTTTTGGGATACGGTATCAATATGCGATGCAAAGCTCCACCTCTCATCAATGATTACACCCAGGTATCGGGCCTCACGGCGCCGAAGAACTGGCGTGCCGTTGATTCTTACCGTGGGATTTCTGACCAGTTGGCCTTTGAGAAGCAAGTATGTTGATTTGTTGGGCGCTATTGTCATTTTGCTTTTGTGGCACCATGATGTAAGTACAGTTACTGCTCTTTCCACTTTCGGTTCTAAATCCTCACGGCTTCTGCCGCCGACCAGCAAGAGGAGGTCGTCTGCGTATGCTATGACCTCTACATCTACATCTACATCTATACTCCGCGAGCCACCTTACGGTGTGTGGCGGAGGGTACTTATTGTACCACTATCTGATCCCCCCTTCCCTGTTCCATTCACGAATTGTGCGTGGGAAGAACGACTGCTTGTAAGTCTCCGTATTTGCTCTAATTTCTCGGATCTTTTCGTTGTGATCATTACGCGAGATATATGTGGGCGGTAGTAATATGTTGCCCATCTCTTCCCGGAATGTGCTCTCTCGTACTTGGCCGGCCGGTGTGGCTGTGCGGTTAAAGGCGCTTCAGTCTGGAACCGCGTGACCGCTCCGGTCGCAGGTTCGAATCCTGCCTCGGGCATGGATGTGTGTGATGTCCTTAGGTTAGTTAGGTTTAGGTAGTTCTAAGTTCTAGGGGACTGATGACCACAGATGTTAAGTCCCATAGTGCTCAGAGCCAGCCTCTCTCGTAATTTCGATAATAAACCTCTCCGTATTGCGTAACGCCTTTCTTGAAGTGTCCGCCACTGGAGCTTGTTCAGCATCTCCGTAACGCTCTCGCGCTGACTAAATGTCCCCATGACGAATCGCGCTGCTTTTCGCTGGATCATGTCTATCTCTTCTATTAATCCAAACTGGTAAGGGTCCCATACTGATGAGCAATACTCAAGAATAGGACGAACAAGCGTTTTGTAAGCTACTTCTTTCGTCGATGAGTCACATTTTCTTAGAATTCTTCCTATGAATCTCAACCTGGCGCCTGCTTTTCCCACTATTTGTTTTATGTGATCATTCCACTTCAGATCGCTCCGGATAGTAACTCCTAAGTATTTTACGGTCGTTACCGCTTCCAATGATTTACCACCTATGGCATAATCGTACTGGAATGGATTTCTGCCCCTATGTATGCGCATTATATTACATTTATCTACGTTTAGGGAAAGCTGCCAGCTGTCGCACCATGCATTAATCCTCTGCAGGTCTTCCTGGAGTACGTACGAGTCTTCTGATGTTGCTACTTTCTTGTAGACAACCGTGTCATCTGCAAATAGCCTCACGGAGCTACCGATGTTGTCAACTAAGTCATTTATGTATATTGTAAACAATAAAGGTCCTATCACGCTTCCTTGCGGTACTCCCGAAATTACCTCTACATCTGCAGATTTTGAACCGTTAAGAATGACATGTTGAGTTCTTTCTTCTAGGAAATCCTGAATCCAATCACAAACCTGGTCCGATATTCCGTAAGCTCGTATTTTTTCACTAAACGTAAGTGCGGAACCGTATCAAATGCCTTTCTGAAGTCCAGGAATACGGCATCAATCTGCTCGCCAGTGTCTACGGCACTGTGAATTTCTTGGGCAAATAGGGCGAGCTGAGTTTCACATGATCTCTGTTTGCGGAATCCATGTTGGTTATGATGAAGGAGATTTGTATTATCTAAGAACGTCATAATACGAGAACACAAAACATGTTCCATTATTCTACAACAGATTGACGTAAGCGAAATAGGCCTATAATTATTCGCATCTGATTTATGACCCTTCTTGAAAATGGGAACGACCTGCGCTTTCTTCCAGTCGCTAGGTACTTTACGTTCTTCCAGCGATCTACGATAAATTGCTGATAGAAAGGGGGCAAGTTCTTTAGCATAATCACTGTAGAATCTTAAGGGTATCTCGTCTGGTCCGGATGCTTTTCCGCTACTAAGTGATAGCAGTTGTTTTTCAATTCCGATATCGTTTATTTCAATATTTTCCATTTTGGCGTCCGTGCGATGGCTGAAGTCAGGGACCGTGTTACGATTTTCCGCAGTGAAACAGTTACGGAACACTGAATTCAGTATTTCTGCCTTTCTTCGGTCGTCCTCTGTTTCGGTGCCATCGTGGTCAACGAGTGACTGAATAGGGGATTTAGATCCGCTTACCGATTTTACATATGACCAAAACTTTTTAGGGTTCTTCTTTAGATTGTTTGCCAATGTTTTATGTTCGAATTCGTTGAATGCTTCTCTCATTGCTCTCTTTACGCTCTTTTTCGCTTCGTTCAGCTTTTCCTTATCAGCTATGATTCGACTACTGTTAAACCTATGATGAAGCTTTCTCTGTTTCCGTAGTACCTTTCGTACATGATTGTTATACCACGGTGGATCTTTCCCCTCGACCGAGCGAGGTGGCGCAGTGGTAAGACACTGGACTCGCATTCGGAAGGACGACGGTTCAATCCCGCGTCCGGCCATCCTGATTTTTAGGTTTTCCGTGATTTCCCTAAATCACTCCAGGCAAATGCCGGGATGGTTCCTATGAAAGGGCACGGCCGACTTCCTTCCCCATCCTTCCCTACTCCGATGAGACCGATGACCACGCTGTCTGGTCTCCTTCCCCAAACAAACCAACCAACCAACCAACCTACCTTTCCCCTCGCTTTGGACCTTAGTCGGTACGAACTTATCTAAGGCGTACTGGACGATGTTTCTGAATATTTTCCATTTTTGTTCCACATCCTCTTCCTCAGAAATGAACGTTTGATGATGGTCACTCAGATATTCTGCGATTTGTGCCCTATCACTCTTGTTAAGCAAATATATTTTCCTTCCTTTCTTGGCATTTCTTATTACACTTGTAGTCATTGATGCAACCACTGACTTATGATCACTGATACCCTCTTCTACATTCACGGAGTCGAAAAGTTCCGGTCTATTTGTTGCTATGAGGTCTAAAACGTTAGCTTCACGAGTTGGTTCTCTAACTATCTGCTCGAAGTAATTCTTGGACAAGGCAGTCAGGATAATGTCACAAGAGTCTCTGTCCCTGGCTCCAGTTCTGATTGTGTGACTATCCCATTCTATACCTGGTAGATTGAAGTCTCCCCCTATTACAATAGTATGATCACGAAACTTCTTCACGACGTTCTGCAGGTTCTCTCTGAGGCGCTCAACTACTACGGTTGCTGATGCAGGTGGTCTATAGAAGCATCCGACTATCATATCTGACCCACCTTTGATACTTCGCTTAACCCAGATTATTTCACATTCGCATTCGCTAATAACTTCACTGGATATTATTGAATTCTTTACTGCTATAAATACTCCTCCACCATTGGCGTTTATCCTATCCTTGCGGTATATATTCCATTCTGTGTCTAGGATTTCGTTACTGTTCACTTCCGGTTTTAACCAACTTTCCGTTCCTAATACTATATGCGCACTATTTCCTTCAATAAGAGATACTAATTCAGGAACCTTGCCCTGGATACTCCTGCAGTTTACCAATATTACGTTAACTTTTCCTGTTTCTGGTCTCTGAGGACGGACGTTCTTTATCAACGATGATAATGTCCTCTCTGGTAAGCCGTCAGGTATTTTATCGTTTCGCCCAAGGGGGGTCCCTCTAACCTAAAAAACCCCCGTGTGCACGCCACACGTACTCTGCTACCCTAGTAGCTGCTTCCGGTGTGTAGTGCACGCCTGACCTGTCTAGGGGGGCCCTACAGTTCTCCACCCAATAACGGAGGTCGATGAATTTGCAACCATTATAGTCGCAGAGTCGTCTGAGCCTCTGGTTTGGACCCTCCACACGGCTCCAAACCAGAGGACCGCGATCGACTCTGGGCACTATGCTGCAGATATTAAGCTCAGCTTGCACTGCGCATGCGATGCTGGTTGTCTTCACCAAATCAGCCAGCCGCCGGAAGGAACCAAGGATGGCCTCAGAACCCAAGCGGCAGGCGTCATTCGTTCCGACATGTGCTACTATCTGCAGCCGGTCACACCCAGTACGTTCAATAGCTGCCGGAAGGGCCTCCTCCACATTACGGACGAGACCCCCCGGCAAGCACACCGAGTGCACACTGGCATTCTTCCCCGACCTACCCACTATTTTCCTGAGGGGCTCCATAACCCGCCTAACGTTGGAGCTCCCTATAACTAATAGGCCCGCCCTCTGTGACTGCCGGGACCTTGCCGGAGAATCGGCCACTGGCCCAACAGGCGAGGCATCCTGTGGTGGCTCGGAAACGATGTCATCACCACTAGGAAGCACCCCGTACCTGTTGGAAAGGGGTAAGGCAGCTGCCACGCGGCCAGATCCCACCTTCGCCTTTCGGCCAGGCACGCGCGAGCCCACCACTGTCCGCCATTCACCCTGGAGTGATGGCTGACCGGTAAGATGCTCACTGCCGGAAGACGCAGCGACATCAGGGGTTCCATGTGATTCCAAGGCCACCGAAGTAGGCATAGGTCTCACCACAGTTGCCCCAACGCCACTACGAGCCGACGCCTGCGCCTCGAGCTCGATGAGCCTAACAGACAAAGCCTCCACCTGCCCCCGAAGAGTGGCCAATTCTCCTTGCGTCCGCTCACAACAACCACAGTCCCTACACATGACTATGTTTACCCTACCCTATACGGTGACAAATTCCCAAGATAATCTTCTGATGAGCTACTCTGATAATCAAGAAACACTCACTGAAATACGAGACGCGAAAACTACGCTAGTTTTCCCAGAAAAACTATTTAAAAGCTAAGCGCAGCAAATAAGTACAAAAACGCTTTATACAAACAGTACTCGCTGCTGCTGGTGCTCTCGCTCTGGCTGTCATAAGACAACTGCTGATTAAAGTGACTAGTGGCTAACGGCCGCGAAACAAACAAAGACGGTTCTTTAGATCTTAAAGTAACGGCTCCATATTGATGTCCCAAAAAAGAGGTCCCAGGACAGAGCCCTGAGGACATCCTTTGGTCACAATCTTCCTGACCGTGCCGCTAGGGGCCGATAGCCAGACCTCCCTGTCTACACAATAGCTCCTCAGACAGCCGTATAGTAGCCCTGGACAGTTCTTCTCCCGCAGGCTGGAAAAGAGTGAGGGCCACCACAGGTTGTCGAAGGCGCCACTGATGTCTACCATGATGCCGACGACATACTTGCGCGGGGCAGAGCCACAGACCTCGGCAGCCAGGGCGATTGCGTCAGACGCAGAACACCCGGACCGAAAACCGAATTGTCTGTCGCTCATCCCACACAGCATGCGGTGTGCTGTCAGTCTGTGTGCCAGTAGCCTCTCAAAAAGTTTGCCCAGTACATCTAGCAAGCAGATGGGTCTATAAGATTTGATTTCTGTAGGATCTTTGTCTGGACCCTTTTTTATTATGATTATTTTCGCCTTCTTCCAGATTGCTGGGAATTTCCCGAGTTGTAAGCACTCGTTGTATAACTTAGTGAGAGGAGCTACGAGCTGGGGGGCAAGGAATTGCACCACTTCCGCAGTAATGCCGTCCGGGCCAGGAGCTTTTCCCTTTTTAAGGGCCTTTATTTGGGCCTCTTCAGAGAAGGGGTAAGTTCTTATGTTGTTGTTATAGTCCCTTTCGTCTTCTCTTCTTATTCTTCTCTGTTCCTCTGTCTCATTTTCCTCCACATCGTCAGGTAACAGGACCCGAAGGAGGGCCTCGGCAGTTTCCTGCCACGTGCCCGTCATCCGGTCCCCGTCCCTGACGGTGGATAGCACCATAGGTGATCTTATTTTCTCACGTACTAATTTATATGGGACTCCCCAGGGATCTGTAGCCAATTGGCTTTTCACATAGTTTTCCCAACTTCTGAGTCTGACTGCCCTGAGCTCCTGTTGAAATTGGTCTTTACACTCTCTGTAGATCTGTAACCATCTTTTTTTCTCTCCAGACGACACTCCGCTGGTAGTACCTCCTTGCCCTCCTTACAGCCTGGCGCATCTGTTCTAGTTCAGCCGACCATGGTGTGGGGGTGGCTGCAACGGCTCTCCTGCTGGTTGGTACAGCGGCTCGCACCGCCCTGGTGATCGTTTGTACTAGTTCTTCGGCGTACTCGTCCACGTTTTCATCACCCTCCAGTAATGTCGGGATGTTGCACTCCTCCGCGAGACGGTCCTAGTTGGCTTTGTTATAATTGAACTGCAGCTCCCACCCCATGTCCCAGTGGCACTCCCTTTCCCGAATATTAAAAGAAATCAGGTTATGGTCACTGGTGGTTGCTCTGTCCCACACTTTCCAGTTCTTGATTTTTGTGATGAGGTTCGGTGTTACCAACGTAACATCTATATTTGTGCCATCTCCCCCTCCGCCTGTATAGGTGGGTGGGTTCCCTTGTTGGTTTGCAACCACCAGTTGTAATGCCATTATCGTTTCTTCAGCCTTTAGCCCACGTTCATCGTGAGCGCCACTGAACCAAAGGGGGGACTTTGCGTTTATGTCTGCAGTGACTATCATCTTGCGTCCCCGCAGTGCCGTGGTAACCAGTGTGAGTATCTCCAAGAACTCATCTATTTCTCGCCCATATTGGAAATATATGTTGGAGATGTAGATCACTCCTGTCGATGTTTGCAGTTCCACGACACTGCAGTGTTCGCTTGAGAACTGCGCGAGGACCGTGGCCCTGATGGATCTGTCAGTAATCACTATTGCAGCTTTTGATTCTGCTCCAGTGTATGTTACTTGCCAATTGGCGGCCATGTATGGGATCCGTCCCGCTTGAGAGTACGGTTCCTGTAAGCAGAGTACGTCTAGACTCTTCTCCTCCACCACCCTCCGAAGTTCCTGCAAGACTAGTTTACTGTTATGTGCGTTTATCTGACCCACGTTTAGTTGGTTCACGTGGGAAGTAGGTGTGTATGTGGGATTCTGGCCAGTTTTTGGACCAGTAGTGAGCTATTCTGCCATTGGTTATTACCACTTGATGATATAGTTCCTCTATGTCGAATTTTTCATTGCGTCTTTCAAAAACCTTTTTGACTAGATCTGGCAGGGCTCCGAAGTCGGTGGGGAGATTCATTGTCTTCAGATGGATGCTGTCCACAGCCTCCATTACTGGAAAGGTGACATCTCTGCCATATTCGTGGCCGACACGTACCACATGTCGTAGTGCCGTAGTGAGGATTGCCGGCTCCTCCAATCTGGAGAGTTGCAGTGCATGCTCCAGGTTGGGGTATATTCGTTGGGGATCTATTCCTATTCTTCTCAGGGTTGATGAGTCAGGGGATGAATTTGTGCTTGTCACTTCATTGTACTGGACTTTTTCGGTGTTTGCCGATTTTTTGCTATCTGGAAGTGAACTCCCAGGTACAGGATGCCTTCGTGCCCGAGAAGGTTCTTGGTTCGACCCAGGTCCCCAGCAGAGAGGAGAGGGAGTTTCTTCTTCACTCGGATCTGTTTGTATACATACATCTTTCATTATTATAACCATAGATCTTGGTTGCGTAATATTTTGTAGAAACTGTTTAAATTTGCTTGCTCTCAGAGCGTCCCTCAGCCTCTTGCTTGGGGATTTCCTCTTAGGCTTCCTGAGTTCATTTATGGCCTCGGCCATAATCAGTTGGGGAAATTAACCTTTGTTCCAACATCCTGTACGTTGGGCAGTTCCTTCCAGTAGTGTTGCATGGTTTCCTGCCTCTTTTTATGCAAGGTATGCAGGTTACATTTTTGGTACAGTTTTTCCTTGTGTGGTCTTCTGCCCCACACCTGGAGCAGGCCGGCTTCCTTTCTCAATGCTTGTGGACATGGTCCAGATCGCCGCAATTATGGCATCGGGGAACTACTAAATAGTCTCTGACGTTAATTGCGTGGAATCCTATGTATACCTTGCCCTTAGCGGTAAGTTTGCGCCACATTTTACCGGAAACCTCAGCGACGTGATGGACAACATCTCGCTCCCGAGGCCCGGTTTTAAAACGCAGCTTAAATTCATTTTTGAAAGTTTCCCACTCACAGTCGTCAAAGTTCTGGTTGTACAGGGTTTCATATATGTCACTTTCGGTCAAGGCTACTGGCACATCATATAGAATAACTAGTGGATTTCTCTTCTTAATCGGTTCACATTTAATGGCCTTCTTTAATTTGGCATTATTTAGTATCTTATCTCTGTCCTCCTCTGTGGCAAGATCCACGATTACCACATTTTTAGTAGCTTTCACTTTGTTGACCTTGATTTTGTCTCTTGCCGGGTCAATAGTGGTGGTGAATATCTCTTGGACTTTTTTGATTGTCTGTCCAGGTAGTGGTTTTAAAAAGACTGCCGTGTCTGGTTTATTTGAAACCTTGGCAATCGTTTCCTTGGTTGTTTGGGCCTTAGTGGCGGTTTGCGCCACCACTCCAGCCCATGTCTTGGTCGGTTGTTGTCTGAGTCTGGCGTTCTCTTTCTCTAACTCTTGGAGCCGCCCCTCGAGCTTTGCATGTGCAATGGCCCAGGCAGCAAGCTCGTTCTTTATTGCCAGGACCGCAGCCTGGCTGATTTTGCCATTTTTGACACTAGAGTCAAGGATCTGACTGATTCGACAGTGTCTTTTGTATACGTTTTCATCATCGCGTCCCACTACCTCCTGTGAGGTAGGTACAGTGGACACACTCGTCCTCGATAACGCACTCGAGTCACTAGTCTCTTGTTCAGCCATATTGTCGACGAGTGAAAGAAAGTTGGGAGTCCGTCTCTTACCCCAGACCGGCTCCTCTGGCATGGGGGGGGGGGGGGGGACTGTTACAGCTCGCCCACCGACCTCGCCCCTAGGTCAAGGGCACTCCAGAGCTGCAGGGTTCAACGCGCCGTTGCCAGCGCACTGGTCCCCGTCGAAGGCCTCGTCGTCGACGATTTCACGCGACGCTCCTCGGCAAGTGCACCCCGCACTCCGGAGAGGCGGATGCACCCCTCGCCCTTCGCCGCCTACTAGCCCAAGTTTCCACCTGAAGGCCAAGGACCCACTCCTACTCAGGTGGTGGGTCGGTCCCCCAGTCGTTCGGCGGTCTGGGCCCATCTAACCTAGCCCAGGCGATGTCACCACCTCCTGGGTTTGGCAGAACACGCCCCGGTTACCCAGGGGCGCGGCGAAGCACCCTTGCCGACTCGCGCCGCGATCCCACGCCGACAAACGAGGTCGCCGGCATGCAGAGCACCAGCTGGTCTTGTGCCCTGCGAATTGGGAGGGACTGATGGTTGGTCCCTCAGACACAGCTCCCCCTGTGCCACGCACCCTTCGCTTTCGCCTCGGGTTGGGGGAGTTTAACGTCCTACCTTGACGGGAGTTTAAACGTCCTGCCTTGACACAACGACAACCCTCACCGTTCCACAGCCCGGAGATGTTATGAGAATGATGATGTGATATAAATGATGGTATGGCCCGGGTCTTATGTTGTGGAGTTTGACATCATCGAGACGGTGCGGCACTCAAACCCGAGTTACGTTCCCCGGAGGGCCTCCACACGTACTGGGGGATCATGGCCGACCATGTCTCACCCACCGCTCTGTTTTTTTTTTTTAAAAAAAAATTCTTTATTTATTAACCCAATATTATACATAATTAACCCACCACCTGAAATCATTAGTGGGTCGAACTTTGCTACAATTTACATTTTTGCAGCATATTCTTTATCTATTATATTTTACTGTTAGTATTAACTACAGGAGTTAGTTCAATCTACGAGTTTTACATTATCTGTAGGTATCTATGTGGAAAAAACTATTAAGCAATCACACTATCAACTAAACTCTACTTTCCTACTAATAACTACTTCCTGCAGCGTTACAGGTGTGCCAGAATGTATTATAAACCTACTATTTTGTGGCCATGCCCACCGAGCTAACCCCAGTGGGCGTGCCCCTGGCACTGGGCTGGCCTTCTGACAATCGCTGCAGGTCTAAGAAAAAACATTTTCTACAATCTACTTCTACAAATATAGTAATAATTAATATGAGTCATAATCGGTGTGCTTTAGTCTTAGCCGGTATGGTCGCACCCTCCCCCTGATCCTGGATGCGTCGGATCCCGATCGTCATTGACGGTCGGCCAGTACGCACCCTGGCGGAATGGGATGATGCGTTATGTCGAGAAAATTTGGATCCTATCTACTCTATCGCCCTTCTGTATTCTCTTAGGATCTTGGCAGATACCTCGCCAGCCAGTTTATTAATAATAGTGAAGGTGGTAGCGTCCCTAATGAGATGATAGGTGTCTGTATTTGGTAATGAATTTCGTAAGTCCCTTGTACCGTCGTCGAAAAGCGGACACTCATAGACCACATGATCCAGTGTGCCCAGTTCGGCACCACAGTCACACGACGGTGTCGCCTTTTTCCCGAATCGGCAAAGATATGCCGGGTACGGGCCATGCCCAGTGAGGAAGTGCAGCAGTCCCTTACTTGGTTGGAAGTGTTTCATCTGTAGCCTTTCCTGAACATTTGGTAGTAGTTCGTGCGTTCTTCTTCCGGTCCCTTCCCCGTCCCAAATTTCCTGCCAAAGTTCCATTCCCCTTCTTTTAATTGTAATTTTGTCCCCCACTCTGACCCCCATTATATCCATAGTTTTTTCAATTTTCCCCTTTTTTACCCAATACCATGCAGCCTGCTCCCTGATTTTTACATCAAGGGGGCATAGACCCATGAGTATTAATAGTGCTCCCCCAGGCGTCGTTCTATATGCCCCCACTGATCGAAGTATCATGTTTCGCTGCACTCTCCGCACGGCCACGGTAGGAACGACCCTCGTGAGCCTGTGGGCCCAGACCCCGGACCCGTAGCCCACGATGGAAACTAGAATGGTGTTATGGTACAATTTAATGAGATTTGGTGGAAGATGAAATCGTCTATGGCCGATGTTGATGAGGTTATTTAATACTTCTAATGCCCTATGTGTAGTTGCCTCGATATGTCTGGCAAAACTCCATTTTTCATCTAATATTACCCCTAAGTTTCGAGCTTCTCGACGACGTATGACTGGCGTGCCATCCATCCTAACTGTTGGGTTCCTGACCAATTGGCCCTTTAAGAGTAGATAAGTGGATTTGTTAGGTGCAATTTTTTGTTTAGTTCTTTGGCACCATTGTGAGAGTAGTGTCATAGTTCTGTCTATCTTCGGTTCCAGTTTTTCGCGGCTCCGACCGCCGACCAGCAGGAGGAGGTCATCAGCGTAAGCTATCACCTCTAGCACATCTTCACAGCTCTCCATGGTCTCAAGGAGAGGCTCCATATTGATATCCCAAAAGAGTGGCCCCAGGACAGAGCCCTGTGGACACCCCTTTGTTATCTTCTTGCCCACTCTTCCGCTAGGGGATGATAGCCAGACCTCCCTGTCCACACAATAGCTCCTAAGACAGCCATATAGCGGCCCTGGGCACTCCTTCTCTCGCAAGCGAGAGAAAAGCGAAGGCCACCACAGGTTGTCAAAGGCGCCACTGATGTCCACCATGATGCCAACTATGTACTTATGTGTGGACGACCCGCAGACCTCAGCCGCCATGGCGATTGCGTCAGACGCAGAACGCCCTGGCCTAAAGCCAAACTGCCTGCTGCTCATTCCACAAAGCACTCGGTGTGCCATCAGCCTGTCAGCCAGCAGCCTCTCCAGCAATTTTCCCAACAGATCCAACAGACAAATGGGTCTGTAGGACTTAACCTGTCCTTGTCCTGTCCCTTTTTAATTATTACAACATTTGCTTGTTTCCAGATAGTAGGAAACTTTCTGAAGCTTAGGGCCTCGTTGTAGATTCTTGCTAGAGGTGCTACTAGTTGAGGAGCAAGGTATTGCACCACCTCCGCGATAATGCCGTCTGGTCCTGGGGCCTTTCCTCTCTTAAGTGCTTTAATGTGCTCCGCCACCTCAATCTCCGAAAAGGGGTACACCAAGGAGTTGTTTTGGTACTTTTCTAGTTGTGCTTGCCTAATTAGGCCTTGTTCTTCCGTGTCTTCATTTTCCATGTCATCCGGGAGTAGGGACCGGAGAAGGACTTCAGCAGTTTCCTGCCACGTCCCTGTCATCAGATTCCCATCCCGGATGGTTGATAGTACCATAGGTGACCTAATTTTTTCTCTGACTATTTAATATGGAATACCCCAGGGATCTATAGCCAATTGGCTTTGAACATACTTTTCCCAGCTTGCTAGCCTAACCCTTTTGAGCTCCTTCTGGAACTCCTCCTTGGCATTCCTATAAATTCCCAGCCATCTCTGTTTTTCTTCCCAGACGACACTTCGCTGGTAGTACCTCCTTGCCCTCCTGACCGACTGACGCATCTGCCCTGGTTCAGCTGACCATGGTGCGGGAGAGGCCGCGACAGCCCTCCTCCGGGTTGGTACTGCAGCCTTTACCGCTCTCGTGATGGCACTAACCAGTTCTACAGCATGCCTATCGACGTCTTCGTCACCCTCTGGCCATGTCGGGGGAACAAACTCTCTTGCGAGGCGCTCCCAATCAGTTTTATTATAGTTTAATTGAAATTCCCACCCTATGTCCCAGTGGCATTCCCTATCTGTAAGCTCGAAAGTTATTAAGTTATGGTCACTTGTTGTTACCTGGTCTCTTACTTTCCAATTATTCAGATGACCAGCAAAATTAGGTGACACTAAAGTTATATCTATGTTAGTTCCTTCTCCTCCTCCACCTGTGTAGGTAGGGGGATTCCCGGCTCTGTTTGCGACCAAGTACTGTAAAGACATTATTGTTTCCTCCATCTTCTCCCCTCTGCCGTCCCGGGTGCCACTGTACCACAGGGGGGACTTCGCATTGGCATCTGCCACCACCACTATCTTACTGCCTCTTAGTGGTATTGTAATTCTTGAAAGTTGGTCTAGATATGCCTCGATGTCCTCGCCATATTGGTAATACATGTTGACTAAGTGAATGACCCCAACTGGAGTCTGGAGTTCAGTTACGATGCAGTGCTCATTCGAGAAATGGGCGAGCACTGTGACTCGTATAGCTTTATTTAAGACTATAGTGGTGGCTTTAGGATCATTCCCAAATGATATTATTTGCCAGTTAACACTAGCGAAAGCTATGTTCCCCGCAAGAGAGTATGGCTCCTATAGACAGAGTACGTCGAGACTCGTCTCCTCCACCACCCTTCGTAGCTCCTGCATGACCAATCGACTATTGTGTGCGTTGAGTTGTCCTATTTTTATCTTAATTGTCATGGGAAATACGTATGTACGTATTGTTCTGGAAAGGTCTTCCTCCAGTCAAAAGCTATCCTTCCGTTGGCTAGGACAGCCTGCCTGTAAATTTCGTTTAGGTCGAATTTTTCATTCCTCCTTTGAAAAACCTTTTGAACAAGGTCACGCAGGGCGCCGAAGTCAGTGGGGAGATTCATGGTCTTCAACTGTATCCTATCGACAGCCTCCATGGCCGAGAAGGTGACTTCACGTCCATACTGGTGTCCCACCCGCACTATATGCCTCAAAGCTGTGGTCAGGACAGCCGGCTCCTCCAGACGCGAAAGTTGTAGAGCATGTTCTAAATTGGGATAGATCCTGATGGGATCTACCTCTAAACGTCTAACTAGCGGTTGGTCACAGGTAGGTGTTACTATTGTACTACTGATCGTGTTGACTTGGACTGGTCCTTCGGATGTGGAGCTGCTTTTAATTTGGCCTGCTATTGCAGGACGCCTAACTATGGGTGCCCGATCTTCTGGCGGTCTCATGTTCCGGGGGGAGGAGAGAGCGGTAACTTCCCGTTCAAACAGATCCGTCTGGACGGACGCATCTACCATTCTTGTTCGTTCCATTTTACTTCCTTCAATGAAATTTAAGAATTGCCGAAATTTGGCGGCCCTAGCCGCGTCCCTGCGCCTCTTCCCCGGAGACTTCCTTTTTCGCATCCTGCTCACAGCTACAATTTCAGCCATAATCTATTCTTGAAATTAATCTCTGCTCCAACATCCTGTAAGTTGGGCAATTCCTGCCTGAGGCAGTGCAGGTCTTCTTGCCTCTTTTTGTACATGGAATGCAGATACCTGATTTTGTACAATTTTTCCTTATATGATCTTCTGCTCCGCATCTGGAGCAGGCCGGCTTCCTGTCACAGTATTTGTGGATATGATCTAGATCTCCACAATTGTGGCAGCGAGGCACCACCAAGTAATCCCTAACGTTGATAGCATGAAACCCAATGTATATCCTTCCCATTGACGTAAGCTTTTTCCACATTGATCCCGTTACTTCTGCTACATGATGTACTGTCTGTTTGTCCCTAGGTCCTGTTTTGAATTTTAATTTGAAATCATTTTTAAATTGTTCGTCAGTCATGTCATCGAAATTTTGATTCCTAATCGTGTTACATAATTCGTTATTATCCATCGTGACCGGCACATCATACAGGATTATGAGCGGATTCCTTTTCTTTGGGGGTTCGCACTTAACCGCCTTACATTAGTTTTGATTATTCAGGATCTTATTTTTATCATCTTCAGTCTCTACGTCCACGATAAGAACATTTTTAGTTGCCTTTACTTTATTGACTTTTATTTTATCTTTAACTGGATTGACTACAGTCGTGAAAATTTCTTGTACCTTTTTTATATCTTGGCCGGGCAGGGGTCTTAAAAAGACCGCCGTGTCCGGCTTTTGTGCCACTTTGGCTATGGTTTCTCTAGTTTTTTGGGACTTGGGGGCAGCCTGAGCTACCACACCTGCCCAAGTCCTAGCTGGCTGTCTTCTGAGAGTGAAGTTTTCTCTTTGCAACTCCACCACTCGCCCCTCAAGCCTTGCATGAGCAATGGCCCAGGAGGCAAGTTCATTCTTTATGGCCAAGATAGCGGTTTGACTGATCTTTCCATTTTTAACATTGGACTCCAACAGCTGTGTAATTCTGTTGTGTCTCTCAGTCACACTCTCGTCAATATTCTCGGTTTGCCCCGATGGATCGGGAGCAGAAAGCATCGAAGCTCTCGCAGAAGCACACGATTCGCTTGTCTCAGGTTCGGACATGATTGACAAGCGAAAGAAAAAGGGTTGGAAGCCCGTCTCTTACCCCGGACCGGCTCCTCTGGCATGGGGGGGGGGAGAGACTAAAATGCAGCTCGCCCACCAACCTCGTCCCTAGGTCAAGGGCATCCCTAAGCCGCCGAGTTCAGTACACCGTTGCCAGTGTCCTGGTCTCCTTCAGTGGCCTCGTCATCGTCGATTTCTCCCAGTGTTCATCGGCAAGTGCATCCCGCACTCCGGAGAAGCAGATGCACTTCTCGTCCTTCGCCGTCTACTAGCCCGAGCTCCCACCTACAGGCCAAGGACCCGCTCCTACTCAGGTGGCGGGCCGGTCGCCCAGTCGTTCGACGGTCTGGACACAGCTAACCTGGCCCAGGCGATGTCACCACCCCCTGGGTTTGGCAGAACACGCCCCGGTTACCCACGGGCGCGGCGAAGCGCACTTGCCGACTCGCGCCGAGGTCCCACGCCGACAAACGAGGTCGCCGGCATGCAGAGCACCAGCTGGTATTGTGCCCTGGGGAAAATGAGGAGGGACAGATGGATTGTCCCTCAGACACAGCTCCCCCTGTGCCATGCACCCTTCGCTTTCGCCTCGGGTTGGGGGAGTTTAACGTCCTTCCTTGATGGGAGTTTAACGTCCTGCCTTGACACAACGACAACCCTCACCATTCCACAGCCCGGAGATGTTATGAGAATGATGATGTGATGTAAATGATGGTATGGCCCGGGTCTTACGTTGTGGAGTTTGACATCACCGAGACGGTGCGGCACTCAAACCCGAGTTACGTTCCCCGGAGGGCCTCCACACGTACTGGGGGATCATGGCAGACCATGTCTCACCCACCGCTTTTGATAATTCACGGTGGGCCAGTGCGGTCCAGTGAGGATTGCACCCATTTAAGGGCTAGCCTTTTAACGTCATGCATAGACGGCCCTTCCCGTGTTAGCTTCACCCCATCTGCGGGGGTTACTGAGCGCCGGGGCCACGTCAAGGCCACGGGATAGGACATTACGGTCCCCGCCCCACTCAGGTTCCTCTGAGCCACAGAATACTTCAGACTTTCTGAAGATTTCCGGGAATCAGAGGGTCTCCTGGCGGTTTTAACCCAGTTTCGGAAGGCAACACACCTTCCCCGGGTGGCGCCACGCAGACCGATTTCCCGTGCGCCACCGCTTTGTTTGCATGTATTAGCTCTACAATTACCACAGTTATCCTAGTAACGTGGGTACGATCTAAGGAACCATAACTGATTTAATGAGCCATTCGCGGTTTCACCTTAATGCGGCTTGTACTGAGACATGCATGGCTTAATCTTTGAGACAAGTGTATGATTACTGGCAGAATCAACCAGGGAGCTGCGTCAACTAGAGCTGAGCAGCCGGCCGCCCGGGAGTGTGTCCCAGGAGCCCGCGCGAACACGCAAGCGTCCGCTCAATTACTCTGCAAACAGGAGGAGGCTGAGCTCCCCTGCACAATACCCCTCGAAACCCTATCATGTCCCGGCGGCGCGCAGCGCCGTCCTAAGTGCTTGGTCGAGTTCGACAGAAGCGCAGTCGCCCGGAGTTAGGCGAGTAGACGCTTTAGGTGCGACCACCCGTGCTCCCAACTGAGCTTGCCGCTGCCGACAGAGGCCCGGGAGAGTGCTGTCGTAGCATTGCCGGCGGGAGACAACACGCACCACCTACGGTGACCGGCAGCTCCAACGCCAGCGCCACAGAAGGGCAAAAGCCCCACTTGGGTGCCGAAGCGAACTCTCCCAGCACTGCGCACGTGCCAACACGTCCGCACAGCTGCGATAAAAACCACCAGCGAGAACCGCTGGGGCGACCGAGCAGCAGACGGCGTCGCGGCGCGGATCAGCACACTGCAGATGTCCACCGCGCTTCGCACTGGCACCGCGAGGACCCACTTTGGCCGCACGGCGCCGCGCGCAGTGTGCGCCCTCCTCGGCCTGGGACAGTCCCACCCACCCACATCCGCGTATCGCTTCACACCCAGATTCCAATTCACGTTCGTTGGTATGGTGGGTATCGCTGAAACAACCGCTTCGTAGCTGTGCCGATCGTTGCTTTCACAGATTTACCTCCAGCAAGAACAACTGCACCACAATGGGATACCAGTTGTTCATTTGCGTAACGTCACCAGTAAACGTACACGTCCATCTCCGTTTGCAAATTCAACGATTATTGCATCCCTGTCTGTTAGGTGTAAAGACACCCTACGTCCGCCCACATACACGCAACAAAATGTGCCCGACTAGAGGACACGTGGAAGGTGGCCCCCGTACGTATGCGATGTCCATTGCGCGACCTACTGTCAACTGGCCTCTGTAGCATGTCGCAGATGTGGAACGCGGTGCACCATGCTATCACATTGTGTGAGAAGAGACGACTACGTCTGAATACACGCGCCACTACATCAACAGATGGCTCATGCTGATCGCCATCCAGGGCGTCCGTTACTCCTACACGTCTCTATGGCGTACCACACTGCAATGAAGCTGTTATGGGGAGATGACACGTAGTTGAGTGCACAACGTTTGGTTCGTATGGTTCGCCGTTGTTGGGCGCAGTCGTTGTACGGTCAAACATGTGGCACAGTGTATCAGTCAGTACATAAGGACCGATGTGCAGTACAGTGCGTGGGTTAGGCGTACGACATCAGCGGACAGTGGACACAGGCCTTACCATGACGTAGACTGAGTGCTTTCGCATGCGAATGCCAGTGAACAGTTGCGAAGGGCATTTAACACGCAAGCATCTGACAGACCAGCTTGCGAAGGCAGGGGGGAAGGGGGGGGGGCTATATACGTCCTGTTCTCGTCCACATTACAGTGTATAGCGGGAGCATGTAAAAAGTAAGCAACACTTGCGAAGTGTTGAACATGACACGATACACAACAGACCGGGCAGTGCGAGTAGCGAACTATATTGAGAGGGTTGCGGTTAGACAACACTAAATTAATTTAACTTGTCATATGCCAATTACAGAGCAGGTTGAGGCCCAACGTGGGTTAGGTTAAGGCCCAACGTGGGTTAGGTTAAGGCCCAACGTGGGTTAGGTTAAGGCCCAACGTGGGTTAGGTTAAGGCCCAACGTGGGTTAGGTTAAGGCCCAACGTGGGTTAGGTTAAGGCCCAACGTGGGTTAGGTTAAGGCCCAACGTGGGTTAGGTTAAGGCCCAACGTGGGTTAGGTTAAGGCCCAACGTGGGTTAGGTTAAGGCCCAACGTGGGTTAGGTTAAGGCCCAACGTGGGTTAGGTTAAGGCCCAACGTGGGTTAGGTTAAGGCCCAACGTGGGTTAGGTTAAGGCCCAACGTGGGTTAGGTTAAGGCCCAACGTGGGTTAGGTTACGTTACATGTGGTAAGGGATGGTGCGTTGGGGGGGGGGGGGGCGAGGTTCGTTGATAGTGACCATAGTAAGTGGATACCAGAGGCAGCGTCAGTAAGTCACAGCAGGTATGTCACGTCAGGATGCACTTTTGGCTCATGACAGGCGGCGCTCCGGGTCCATGCTTGTGGCAAAGGAGTGGCAGGCTAGTGTGTTTTATTCCTGCCATTGTTTCTGTGCTGTAACACGAGGCAGTGTGGTTATGTTGGTAGGACATGCACCCCTGTGTAGGGCATGAGTGAGTGTTGGTGGCTTATCTGAGCAATTGTGGTTGTCGGAAGAGTGGGATATTCTGTTTTATGATCGGACCTCCCGGTCTGGTTATCAGATTGCGGATGGTGTAATGTGGCGGAGAGGATGCACTGGATGTTGGTCCATGCTGGTGCTTACATATTGTATCTGTGTCTGTTACAGGCAGAGAGTAGTGTGTGATAGAGTGTCTTGCTGACGAGTGGTTCATATTGTGTGCACAGACTTTCAGCATGTATAGGGACATACGCATATATCATCTATCTATGTGGCCCTGTATCGTTTACTAAGCAGTGCAGTGAGGCGACCGAACTATTAGTAAAGCACTGATGTACAGCAGAATGTTTGCCTTCTACCAAAGGACGAGTATCGACTCTACCACAGTGTTGGCACCACAGGAAGCGGTCTTGGAAAACTCCTCCCACACCGTCACCGTTGTGCGGGGTACAGACAGTCTATATTCTGAGAGGAGCACTGTTTGCCACTGGGCGTCAGGTCTCGTGGCCTGCAGTCCAGTGCCCCCAGGGAGCCGCGTTGAGGTGGTGCTGCTGTAGCATCTGCTTACAATGGGCATCAGCCGGCGGACGTTTCCCCTGCAGTTAGAAGGGTCCACAGCACTCGGCTCGGGCGAGCGAGTGACTTTCAGCATGTATAGGGACACTTTTTTTTTCACTTGCTGCTCATTATTTATTGACCCACCTTCTAATTGGTCATGGTGGGTTGTATTAAGCCTCTTGGCCACGGTGACTGGGCTCGGGCCAGGAGTGGTTTGTGTGTCACCTCCCCTGCTCTCGATCCCACTCACACTGTTGCCCGTGTCCCGCGTCGTGGAGGCGGGCTTTTGCGCTATTTGTTCATTTTTACTCGTTGTGTAGCTTTTAGATACATTTACAAATAATATAAATAATATGGAAATGGAAAACACATTCATTTTGTATTTAAGAAGAAGTAAATAGAAAGATAGGAAAGAAAAGGATAGAGAAATTACCACCACCTGTGTGTGGGTTGCGGTCAGGATCTTGGAATGACCTTCAAGACGCTGGCCGCCACTCACAGTTCACACATATGCTTGCATACTTAATTTACTTATTACTACTTACATGGTACTAAATTAAATATTAACTAGTCTAGATGTGATGGAGTGATTTTTATTGTATTTTGTTTAGGTCTGTGTATGTGTGTCATTATGTGTGGTTGTGGGTGTGTATGTGTGCGTGTCAGACCAGTTCTTGCTTGATGAATGATTGGCACCTCCCGGCTACATGGCAACTCAGCCTGGACGGTGGTTTTCCCCGATCTACGTTAAGTATCCGTCGGGTTGGGCCCAGCTAAGGGGAACCACAATTAAGATCCTTCCATCCAAGCTGGGTGTTGCTTCTCGCCAGGATGCGTAGGTCCCTGGGGTAGGTGCCTGGCTTTTGGCTATTTCTCAATTTTGTGACTTTTGTGTGCATGTGTGTATTCTTTTGTGTTAGATGCTGTTCAGGTACCTAGACTACTCATACGCAGGTTGCCACAATGGGTCACCGACATGACTCATCTCAACATCTGTGTCTTCGCCTGAACTGTTTGTACTACTATCTGTCCCATGGGCACTCTGTGGTCTGCATCCCCGGCCTTGCCTTCTGAATGGTCTGTTGTTCAGATATTCTGTATACAGGGTCCTGGATATTTCGTCAGTTAGTGTATTGAGTTTGTCGCATAGGTCTGGGTCATGTAAGATAGTGTATATTGCATCTTGGGTATTCTGCCGGGTAATGTGTAGTGCGTGTCTAGTGTTTGTGTGTTGCCCGCAGAATATTGGCAGGACAGTGTGTTCTGGGGAGCCTTCTTCCCGCATGTGCATCTGGTAGTCTGTTGCAGACTCACGCGGCTCAGGTGCGTGGGATAAGGGCAGTGGCCTGTCAGAAAGTGTACCTTACCGCGACTAGGATCGATCTTTGATGTGAGGGAAAAAGCTATAGACTCGTCGGCCCTTATCGCTGTTAGCCCACTCGCTCTGCCAGGTATCCACTCGCCATGCTTTGAGTTGACGTGATGTAGCATATGGTATACCAGTGATCTGCCGAACCTGGTCTAGTTTCCCCATCTGGCCCCAGTTAATCGAAGCAGAATGCTTCTTTGCACCCGCCGTACGGCGGTTCTGTTAGTGGAGAGGCTGAGTCTTTGGGCCCACGTGCTGGCAGCAAAGCATAGTACCGACTCGAAGAGAGCGCAGTGATATGTTCGTGTGACTGACAGTGGTAGTCTGTATTGTTCCGAGTTTAGCCTTGCCAGTTTGTGCAGTATTTTTTCTGCTTTGTCCGTGGATATTCGTATGTGTTCGTGGAAGTTCAACCGTTCGTCTATGTAGACTCCAAGGTAGCATGTTCCTTTTGATCTTTTAATGTTCGTGTCCCCGATTTTGACTGTTGGGTTCCTATGCAGGATGCCCTTTAGTAGTGTGTATGTTGTTTTGTTTTCTGCTACCTTGAGCTTGTTGTCTGTGCACCATTGTGTTATTGTTTTGAGTGTATCATTGGCTCTGTCTTCTAGCTGGGCACGGTTGTTTTGCTGACACTGCCACAAGCAGGTCGTCAGCGTAAGCGACAACTCCATCTGTCGTATTTTGCTCCTCAAGTAATTCTAGGAGCGGTTCTAACATTATGTCCCAGAAGATGGGGCCGCAAATCGATCCTTGTGGACAACCTTTGGTAATGCGTTTGATTACTTTCTTGTCGTCCATATGCCAAGCGACTGTTCTGTCCCTGCAGTAGTCTAAAAGACTGTTGTACAGGGATTCCGGTACCTGCAGGTGTCTGACCCCCTTGAAGAGGGCCGGCCACCATAGATTGTCAAATGCACCCGAGATGTCTATCATGATGGCTAGTGTGTACTTTGCGGGTGTGTTGTGTACGATTTGAAGTGCTTTGTTGATTGCATTGTCAATAGACTTTCCTTCCCGAAAGCTATATTGGTGTGGTGTCAGTCCCCGAAGTGTGCAATGTGTTTGGAGTCTTTTACAAAGGAGTTTTTTCTGTGGTTTGGCGAGTGTATTGATGAGGCATATGGGTCTGTATGATTTGGGTTCTGAGGGGTCTTTGTCAGGTGCTTTCTTGATGATGACCGCCCTAGAGGCTTTCCACACTGCAGGCACATGGCCTAGCCTTAATGCGTCGTTCAGCAGTGTTGTGAGATATGGGGTGATCTGCGGTGCTATCTGTTTTAGTACCTCAGAGTGGATACCATCTGGTTCAGGCGCTTTCTTGTTTTTAAGTTCTGAGATCGCTATCGCCACCTCTTCCTGCGCAAAGGGACAGGTGACAGTTGGTGTGGTGTAGGATGTGGTGAGTTCACGTATCAATGCAGCTTGTTCTGGTGTGTCTGTGGTGGCGATGTCAGGAAGGAGTTTGCCCAGCAGGTACTCCGCTGTGCTTCTCCATCCTTTTGTCATCACCCCGTCATCCTGTCGTAGCGTTCCCAGAACCAGTGGGCTCTTGATTTTTTTGGTCGCGATCTTGTAAGGTTCCCCCCACATGTTACGTTGTGTTTGTCTTGTTATGTAGTCATTCCATTGGTCCTTTCTAGTCTTATTTAGTTGTTGTTTGTATCTGTCCTTGGCAAGCCGGTATTCATGTAGTCTTACTTGTCTTTCTCTGTCCGAGATTGCCCTTTGGTAGAGTCTGCGTCTGGTGTCCTGCTTGAGTTCTGTTAGGTGTGCGGTCCAAGGGATGGTCTATTGTTTTGTTTTGCATAATGTGGGGATGCATGTGTTCTGTATGTGTGTGATGATTTCTGTTAGCTTGTGTGCTCTATAGTCAACATAGCCTCTGATGTTCTGCAGTGATTGTTCCTGTACCTTGTGTCTTACTGTGTCCCAGTCTGTCTTATGAAAGGGCAGTCTTCGGGGTTGTGTTGCAGTGTTGTTGTGTGCTGTCTTCTGTAGAGTTAGTGTGATAACATTATGGTCACTCATGGTGATGTGGTTGTGCACCGTCCAGTCTTGTAAGTAGGTGGTCGCAGCATTATTTGCAAGGGTGATGTCTATGTTGGATGAGGAGCCGTCATGCCCTGTGAATGTTGGATGGTGTCCTTCCTCGTTAATTACGTTCAGTCCGTTTTCGTGTATTATGTCATTGATTATTCGTCCTCTGTCATCTGTTTTGTTGGAGTGCCATAGAATGGATTTTGCATTAATGTCTGCACAGATTAATAATTTTTTATTGCCGGCGTATTGTGCAATTTGTCTGATGGCATTTGCATAGGGATTGATGCAATGGCTGTATTGAGCATAAATCGATGCAACGACCCATGTGTCGCCCCTGTGCGTAATCTCCACTGTAGCAATGTGTTCTGTGCATAATTCTGTGATCTTAACCGGGTGGATATCTGTGTTGAGGATTATGACTGGCGCCTTGCAGTCTGCCTTACCCGATATCGATATCGCGTGGGTGGGGATCTTGGTGATATGGCCTTGTTTAGTATATGGCTCCTGTATGCACAGGATATCGCAGTTAAGCTCATTCAGGACCTGTGGAAGTTCCAGACTAACATGTGTGCTTCTCATGGCATTCAATTGAGCAACCCTCAGATCGGGTGCTTCACATGAACGTAGCACTTACTTCCTGTTTGACTGAAGTCGAAGTAGGTCCTTCCATGCCCTAACATGATCTTCGTATAATTTATCGAGATCAAATTTTTCCTCTCTGCGAGCGCATACCTGCAGGAGTAGGTCTAGCAGACTTTCTGAGTCCGTGGGAATGTTCTCTGTTTTCAGGATTATTCTGTCCGTCTGCTCCGTTGTGCGAAAGCAGACTGAGTTGCCATAGGGGTGATATAGCCTAATGATCATTCTTTGCGCTGTTTCAAAGAGCTCCCTTTTTTCTAATCTACTTAATTTTAGGTTTAAATCTATGTTGTTATAATTAAAATCGCTGGTGGTGGTAGCGGGTGTCGCGTCTGCGCCGTCTTGGGGTGTCGTGGCTGAGTGGCAGCTGCACGCTGCCCCTCGGCGATGGGTGCTTTGTTGTTGTTGCTGCTGTTGGTGTGCGCAGGTGGAGCAGCTGGTGGTGCTGGTGTTCCTCTTGCTGACACGGACTTGGGTGATGAGAGGGGGCTGGTGTCGCCTGTAGAGGGCACTTTTGTGGCACTGGGTGGAGGCGCCCGCGGTTGTCGTAATTGATCGTCACACGCAACTTCTTTCCCCTCACGTATTGGTTGTTTCGACTCCTTGGGTATTTCTGTCACTCTTGTGCTGTTGGCTCTTTCGGGGTGCGCTTCAGGTTGCCCAGGGGTGTTCTTGTTAGTTTGATGATTATGTACGCTGCACTCATTGACGTAAGGGCAGCAGTATATGTCATCGTCATCTTCTGCGGGTATGTCAGTATGACATATCTTTCGTTTGTTTTGCAGATGGTGATGCGTGTTGTCAGTGTCTTGGTCCTTCGTCAGTATGCCAGTCTTGTTGGTTTGGGTGACTAATACGTCTGTTTCTTTGGGGTTTAAGGTCTCACCTTGTACAAATCTGACAGGCTTTATGCGCCCCTCGCATTTTTTGGTGTCGTAGGTACGGGGCCGCGCTGGAGTAGATGTATAGTCTTGGTTCTTCGGCGTCATGCTTTTGTGATGTTGCTGCGGTTGGTCATATGTGTCATGGTTGTCTTGGTTGTGTGAGGATGCAGTGCTTGTTACTATTAATGCGTCTTAAAGTTCGTCAATTCTGTTCATTAGCGTCGTATGGAAAGTTATCCAATGCGTCTGATGGTATCTGTCCAGTTAACGTGAGGTCGTCTATGAATTCGATGGTTGCATAGTGGCTGTCTTCCAAGTTCGTGTTGTGTGACAGTCCTGGGATGTAGCCGTCATTTGGGTAGTCGTCAGGGAGAAGTTTCTGCCTCTTATGCCAAGTTATGGCACGCTGGTGATTGCGATTTATTGTCGAGGGTGCTTTGTATGAGTGCGTCTGTGCTTGGGTAGGTTTATGTCTCCCACCGGTTGGACTTGAGGGATTGTTAGTTTCCGTAGTCTGTGCTGTCAATTAGTCGGTCTAGGAGTTGTTTGTACGTTTGACAAGCACCTCCCTTGCTTTTGTTGCAACTACGGTTTCTGTTGTGACAGGGGATGCAGTCGATAGCCTCCTTGGCTCGGCACTCGGCGCGTTTATGGCCCTTCTTACCGCACCTTGAGCAGATGGCGGCTTGTTCGGTGCACCCTTTCGTTGTGTGCCCAATGTCACAGCAGTTGTAGCACTGGCTCACAGCTGTGTAATCCCTGACAGTTAGTGATTGGTAGTCTATATACATTTTGCCCTTTTTCGTTAGGTACCAGTATAATTTCGGCAGGACTTCAAGGACCTGATGGTTGTAGCCCCTGCCCTTGGGTCCTGTGCGAAATCTTATTTTGACCTCGCTGTCAAACTCGTCTTTCGAGAAGTCGTAGCTTAGGTTTTGATCGTAGAGGCACTCTAAGAAATCTTTGTCAGTGATTGGGTCGGACACCCGATAGATCGCAACTAAGGGTTTTCTCTTTCTGGGCCCTTCACAGGTAATGTTGTCAATGTCCTTTGCTTTTTCGATTATTTTTCGGCAATCTTCCTATGTGGCTGCCTCGACTATGACCGCTGTATTTATATTTCTTACCGACTTTATGTGTAAATTGTCCTGCCTGGGATTAATGTGTTGGGTCAGTGTTTGTCTCACCGCTTTGGTGTCTTGGTTGGATGTTGACTTAATGAAAAGGGTGGTTGCCTGTTTCGCCTTGGCTGCCTCAATTCGTTTGTGTTCTTATGGGGCGGTGGATAGGGCCGCAGCGCACGTTAAGGTTTTGGCCTGCTGTTGAGCCTGTTCTGCGACTTTCCTGTTAACTCCCTGACCTGCCCTCTAAGTTCCTGATTGATCTGTGTGAGACTGGAGTTTTCCTCCTCGAGTTTATTGACCTGCTCGCTAAGTGTCTCAATACGGAGCTCCTTGACGGGATCTGCCGAACATTGTAGTTCACGCAGAAGGTCTTTGTTTTGCTCTTTTAAGAGATCTACCTTTTTCTCAGCGGACGTTAACTGGAATGCGAGGGGAAATATTTTGTTTCTGACTGTTTGTAGGACACTTGCCGACACGTGTTTGGCTTTTAGTTCTGCGCCGATCTCATTTAGTATATCGTCGATCGCGGCGATTTTTTGACTTGGGGACATTACCACGTACTCACGAACACCCGACGCCATGCCAATCGGCGACACTTCACTGCTAGTATTGCCTCTTCCAGAAGGGCCTCTGGTTGACGTTGGTGTAGTGCACGCACCACCAAGTTGCCGCACTCGATCCAGGGTTGTTGAGGTTTGGTGAAGACTGTTCAGTTATCGTAGGGGCGATGCGCCATCACGCAGCCGGCAGAGGTACAAATGAGTACGAAGCGATACGCCAGCGCGGCGCACAAGAGGCGACACGCCGCAATGCACAGGTCAGATGTTAACGCCGGCGAGTGCCGGTTGGTACTGCGCGGCGCGGCCCGGTTACGCTGGAAGGTCGGCCACGTAGTCCGCTCGCGCACACACAGATGGCGGTCGTGTGGCTCCCGTGCGCTGCTGCCTCCCGCGGCCGCACTCAGAACTACGTGTCACGCTTAGTACGCGGTCCGCTTGCGGACTCACAGATGGCGGGCGGACAGCTCCCGGGCGCTGCTGCCTCTGGTGACAGGGTGCAGAATCACGTGTCGCGCTTAGCAACACCGTTGGGTGTCTGCCAACGCACTCCGGCCTACTTACGGCACTTACACGCACTCCGACCAGTGCCTAGCAACCTACTTGAGGGACTTGCGTTCTGTCACCGTGTTTGACATGGCTGTTTGTGATTATCGTAATTTCCTAAAGTTGCCTATATGTAGTTCACACGAATTTAATGCTGTTGCGGGAGTGTATTGCTCACTGACAGGCACTGCTCTGGTTTATTAACTATGGTAATTACTTCGGTAAGGGGAGGAGGCTTTGTAGATATGTCGACTTTATCTCTCGGTTAATAATAAAGGAAAAAGTCATTTAGAAATCGAATTCGGTTCCAGCTTTCTGTTAGTCACTTCCATTCATTGTAACGGTTGTTTGAAGGCTGGTTTGAGTCAGATCTATTTAGTCTTTTTCATGGGATACACAAAATACTAAAAGGGATCAGATTATATAATGGTAAGACAGAGATTTAGGAACCAGGTTTTAAATTGTAAGACATTTCCAGGGGCAGATGTGGACTCTGACCACAATCTATTGGTTATGACCTGTAGATTAAAACTGAAGAAACTGCAAAAAGGTGGGAATTTAAGGAGATGGGACCTGGATAAACTGAAAGAACCAGAGGTTGTATAGAGTTTCAGGGAGAGCATAAGGGAACAATTTACAGGAACGGGGAAAAGAAATACAGTAGAAGAAGAATGGGTACCTTTGAGGGATGAAGTAGTGAAGGCAGCAGAGGATCAAGTAGGTAAAAAGACGAGGGCTAGTAGAAATCCTTGGGTAACAGAAGAAATATTGAATTTAATTGATGAAAGGAGAAAATATAAAAATGCAGTAAATGAAGCAGGCAAAAAGGAATATAAACGTCTCAAAAATGAGATCGACAGGAAGTGCAAAATGGCTAAGCAGGGATGGCTAGAGGACAAATGTAAGGATGTAGAGGCTTATCTCACTAGGGGTAAGATAGATACTGCCTACAGGAAAATTAAAGAGACCTTTGGAGATAAGAGAACCACTTGTATGAACATCAAGAGCTCAGATGGAAACCCAGTTCTAAGCAAAGAAGGGAAAGCAGAAAGGTGGAGGGAGTATATAGAGGGTCTATACAAGGGCGATGCACTTGAGGACAATATTATGGAAATGGAAGAGGATGGAGATGAAGATGAAATGGGAGATACGATACTGTGTGAAGAGTTTGACAGAGCACTGAAAGACCTGAGTCGAAACAAGGCCACGGGAGTCGACAACATTCCATTAGAACTACTGATGGCCTTGGGAGAGCCAGTCCTGACAAAACTCTACCATCTGGTGAGCAAGATGTATGAAACAGGCGAAATACCCTCAGACTTCAAGAAGAATATAATAATTCCAATCCCAAAGAAAGCAGGTGTTGACAGATGTGAAAATTACCGAACAATCAGTTTAATAAGCCACAGCTTCAAAATACTAACGCGAATTCTTTACAGACGAATGGAAAAACTAGTAGAGGCTGACCTCGGGGATGATCAGTTTGGATTCCGTAGAGATGTTGGAACATGTGAGGCAATACTGACCTTACGACTTATCTTAGAAGAAAGATTAAGGAAAGGCAAACCTACGTTTCTAGCGTTTGTAGACTTAGATAAAGCTTTTGACAATGTTGACTGGAATACTCTCTTTCAAATTCTAAAGGTGGCAGGGGTAAAATACAGGGAGTGAAAGGCTATTTACAATTTGTACAGAAACTAGAAGGCAGTTATAAGAGTCGACGGACATGAAAGGGAAGCAGTGGTTGGGAAGGGAGTAAGACAGGGTTGTAGCCTTTCCCCAATGTTATTCAATCTGTATATTGAGCAAGCAGTAAAGGAAACAAAAGAAAAATTCGGAGTAGGTATTAAAATCCATGGAGAGGAAATAAACACTTTGATAGAATTACAATGTCATCGGCGAACCTCAGAGACAGCAAAGGACTTGGAAGAGCAGTTGAACGGAATGGATGGTGTCTTGAAGGGAGGATATAAGATGAACATCAACAAAAGCAAAACGAGGGTAATGGAATGTAGTCGAATTAAGTCGGGTGATGTTGAGGGTATTAGAATAGGAAACGAGACACTTAAAGTAGTAAAGGAGTTTTGCTATTTGGGGTGCAAAATAACGTATGATGGTCGGAGTAGAGAGGCTATAAAATGTAGACTGGCAATGGCAAGGAAAGCGTTTCTGAAGAAGAGAAATTTGTTAACATCGAGTATAGATTTAAGTGTCAGGAAGTCCTTTCTGAAAGTATTTGTATGGAGTGTAGCCATGTATGGAAGTGAAACATGGACGGTAAATAGTTTGGACAAGAAGAGAATATAAGCTTTCGAAATGTGGTGCTACAGAAGAATGCTGAAGATTAGATGGGTAGACCACATAACTAATGAGGAAGTATTGAATAGGATTGGGGAGAAGAGAAGTTTGTGGCACAACTTGACCAGAAGAAGGGATCGGTTGGTAGGACATGTTCTGAGGCATCAAGGGATCACCAATTTAGTATTGGAGGGCAGCGTGGAGGGTAAAAATCGTAGGGGGAGACCAAGAGATGAATACACTAAGCAGATTCAGAAGGATGTAGGTTGCAGTAGGTACTGGGAGATGAAGAATCTTGCCCAGGATAGAACAGCATGGAGAGCTGCATCAAACCAGTCTCAGGACTGAAGACAACAAAAACAACAACAACAACAACACAAACATATGTTATCGGTGGCCTTCCATATGTTCCTCGCAATTTTCGTTAAAGTTAAAGTTAACGAGCCCTAATTTTTACAGAAGCTTCCCTTCACTGTTCTATTGTTTACATTCAGTTTTGGTGGATTTGTGGCCGTTCCAGATGAAAAATGGCCTACCATATGTTGCGGTCTTGACTCGTCACACGCATGATCTCTTACTTTCCGTTTATTAAATGCACTTCACAGCCTGTTATTAGTATTGTTAGTATCGTCAATTGTTCCTATGAGTGTTATTAATGTTTCATGAGTGTTAGTTGCAGTTGAAATACCTTTGGTGACGTCCAACGCGAGTCCAGGTCACTGCAGATACGATGTCACGTTAATGCACTATTTTTCCCACTTAAGCTTGTGAATATTTCACAGCACTGTATCACAACACACGTAATTGAAGTTTATCACTGTTCTGATACACTCGTTGACGCGTTTTTCCGCGAAAAAACCGATTCGAAAGCTATTACGGCAGGAGCGCGCGCAGGACACGTCCACTCGGCTCGGCGGCTCGGCACCGTATACGGACAGCGGGAATTTGGCATATTGGATATAACTCTTTTTTTTTACTTTATTGTTATTTTAAACCTGTAAAACAGGCAGGCTGTCAGCAGCACACTACGCCGCTCTTCAGCCATAGAATATACAAGGAGCAAAAACAGTGAGAAGACACGTAAGTGACAGAACAGTGGGCAATAAAACAGGAGACACATAGAGACAAACACGGAGCCGTTCACACTCGTCGATAATCCACACTGCTAACTGATGAGACGACACACAAACACTGAAGATGACGATGGCACTCGTGAACGATGGAGTGTGACGGTGAACACTGAGCACTAAACACGACGGCACACACGAAACACTGATGGCGGTGATCTCCGGCGCGCGAATGTCCACTTAACGTGTGCGAGTCTGGGGACCTGCCAAAAGGGGAACAGGGGTGAGGTGGGGGAGAGGGGAGAAAAAGGACGCCAATGGCTGAGGAGACGGGGGCAGGAGGAGAGGGACAGGGGACGGGAAGCCTGGGGGAGGAGGGGGGAGAAAAGGAGGGAGGAAAAAGGGAGAGAAGGGAGGGAGGGTGCCCAGAGGAGCAAGCACAGGAGAAGGGCGGGAGGATCAAAGTTGGTAGGAGGGGTAGATGGAGGGGAGGAGGGCATCATCAGGGAGGGGGAGCTGGTGGAAGCCACCTTGGGAGAGGGTAAGGAGGGTGGAGAGATGGAGACCGGGTGGGACGTGCGAATACAGGCACGGCAGTGGGCGGGGGTGGGAGAGGATCGGGTAGATGAGCGGGTGAGGAGGATCGAGTTTGTGGGAGGTGTACAGGAGCCGTATCCTTTCAAGGAAAAGGAGGAGGTGGGGGAAGGGGATGAGATCGTACAGGATCCGCGTGGGGGAGGGGAGACGGATGCGATAGGCGAGGCAGAGAGCATGACGTTCACGGATTTGGAGGGATTTATAAAAGGTAGGGGGGGCGGAGATCCAAGCCGGATGGGCATAACAAAGGATAGGGCGGATGAGGGACTTATAGGTGTGGAGGATGGTGGAGAGGTCCAGACCCCACGTACGGCCGGAGAGGAGCTTGAGGAGACGGAGGCGGGAGCGTGCCGTGCCTTGGCTTGGATTGTCCGGAGGTGGGGAGTCCAGGAGAGGCGACGGTCGAGGGTGACGCCAAGGTACGTAAGGGTCGGAGTGAAGGCGATAGGACGGCCATAGATGGTGAGATAGAAATCAAGGAGGTGGAAGGAAGGGGGTGGTTTTGCCTACAATGATCGCCTGGGTTTTGGAGGGATTGACCGTAAGCAACCACTGGTTGCACCAAGCGGTAAACCGGTCAAGATGGGATTGGAGAAGGTGTTGGGAACGCTGTAGGGTAGGGGCAAGGGCAAGGAAGGCGGTGTCATCGGCAAACTGGAGAAGGTGGACGGGGGCTGACGGCGGCGGCATGTCCGCCGTGTACAAAAGGTACAGAAGGGGGGAGAGGACGGAGCCTTGGGGCACACCGGCAGAGGGGAAAAAGGTGTAGGAATCGGTGTTATGGATGGTGACATAGGAAGGACGGCGGGAGAGAAAGGAGCCAATCAGACGAACGTAGTTAATGGGAAGGGCGAAGGTTTGGAGCTTGAAGAGGAGACCGGAATGCCATACGCAGTCATATGCACGTTAGAGGTCCAGGGAGAGGAAGAGTGCGGAGCGACGGGAATTAAGCTGTTCGGAAAGGAGATGAGTGAGGTGAAGGAGAAGGTCGTCGGAAGAGGACGGCCGAAAGCCACACTGGGTAACGGGAAGGAGGCGATGCTGGTGGAGATGCTGGTGGATGCGTCAGGTGAGGATAGATTCCAGGACCTTGCTGAAGACCGAGGTAAGGCTGATGGGACGGTAGGAGGAGACGGCGGACGGCGGTTTGCCAAGTTTAAGGAACATGAGGATACGGGACGTTTTCCACAGGTCGGGGTAGTAACCGGTGGACAGGACTACATTGTAGAGCCTGGCCAGGGTGGAGAGGAAACAGACAGGAGCTTCACGAAGGTGACGGTAGGTGACACGATCGTGACCAGTAGCGGTGTTGCGTTTTGTGTGGAGTGTATCAATGAGATCCTGTGTAGTGATAGGGGCATTGAGTTCCGTGTGTGCAATGTGGTCCAAGTACTGGAAACCAGGAGCAAGGGGAGGGACAGAGGTGTCAGTCCGATCGCGGATATCCGGGAAGAGGGAGTAATCGAACTGTGGATCATCATGGATGGAAAATACATCGGAGAGGTAGGAGGCAAAGTGATTGGCCTTACTAAGGGTGTCAGGGAAAGGGTGATCATCGTGGAGGATATAACTCTTCATGAAACGCAAGATATAGGGGTGGATTGCAACTTATGCGTGTGGGACAAGTCCGCCGTTCATCCGCTGGAGTTGCGATATGGGCGGTTGGGGTGGGGCACGTGCGGGTGCGGGTGGAGTGATTAACGGTCGACGACTTCGTGCGGCGCAGGCACTGGAGTTGGGGCTCCTGTGGTGGGCAGATGATGCAGGCTTTGTGGGTGGGGTCGGAAAATGGGCACTGTGGGACCTAGCGATGTCGTAGTCGGCTTGGCGTCTCATAGATGGCGGTATCGTCGGTGCAGCAGGTCATGTTGCGGGAGACCTGCAGATGGCGGTATTTTTTGTGGTGCGCTCGACATGGTGGACGTAGTGTTGTCAGATTCGCGTAGATGGAGCTATTGCATGTGGTTTCGTCATATTTTCATAGATGGCGATGCTGTGTTTTGGCAGTAAGGTTGGCGTAGTTTTGTTGGATTCCTGTAGATGGAGGTGTCGTTTCTGGGCCGGATGTCAATGTAGTTTGGTCACATTCCCATAGATGGCTGTGTTGTGCCTGTGGGTGGCACTGTCAACATCGTCCCATAGAGGGCGGTATGGTGTCTTCGCGAAATAGACGCCTGGGTATTTCACAGATGGCGGTATGATCTGTTTATTGTGGACGTTGATGTCGTCAGGACCAGAGGGCGCTCGCCAATCCGTCGTCTCTCTCATTTATGTATTGCTCTTCTACACATCGCTCCCTACAGACTTATCACCACCCACACTACCCGCCCCGGGGACTTTCCAACGACACACCCTATCCCAAGTCTATTTTCTTGTGGAGCATCATGTGCTATTATATTGTATTTCACATCCATAGTTTAGAGGTATCGTAGTTCACCGTACTGCGGTGTACGCTATGTTACCACACGGCGCTGGGGCCGGCATAAACTCACCGTTGCCTGCCGGGCACCGCGACCGCCGCACGCCACCCACCCGACACCGCCGCCTCCACGCGACGCTCTGACCGGTGGGCCGACACCGCCCGTCTGGCACCAATCACCGGCGGACAAAGCGATACGCTGAAGCGCGGCGGTACATAACGCGCCCGGCCGCCGCCGCCTCCCCCGCGCGCACGGAAGCGGCACCCATCGCAGCGCCCACGCCAACGGAAAGGGCCCCGCAAACCGATACGCCTCTGTCCGCCGCACCCAATGCAGCGGCATGGGTGCGGTGCACCCGGCCGAACCGATACGCCCAGAGATGCGAAACACAAGAAACAAGATACAAGCATGGGTGGTGGGTGAGGGGGGGGAGGGCACTCGTGCCCCTGGCGCCCAGCCGCGGGGGTCTCGTCTCGCGACAAGACGAATCCCCCAAGCTAGGGCTGAGTCTCAACAGATCGCAGCGTGGCAACTGCTCTACCGAGTACAACACCCCGCCCGGTACCTAAGTCGTCTACAGACGATTCAGAGTCCCGACATCGAAATATAGACACGCATGGCCGACCGGTAGGGGCAAGGCGGCGCCGGGAACAGATCCCAGACAGCGCCGCCCGAGTGCCCCATCCGGCAAACAAGTTGGGGCCCATACGATGCGGCGCCACGTGGGTCGACCGCGCCTGATAGTCACGTACACTCCTGGAAATTGAAATAAGAACACCGTGAATTCATTGTCCCAGGAAGGGGAAACTTTATTGACACATTCCTGGGGTCAGATACATCACATGATCACACTGACAGAACCACAGGCACATAGACACAGGCAACAGAGCATGCACAATGTCGGCACTAGTACAGTGTATATCCACCTTTCGCAGCAATGCAGGCTGCTATTCTCCCATGGAGACGATCGTAGAGATGCTGGATGTAGTCCTGTGGAACGGCTTGCCATGCCATTTCCACCTGGCTCCTAAGTTGGTCCAGCGTTCGTGCTGGACGTGCAGACCGCGTGAGACGACGCTTCATCCAGTCCCAAACATGCTTAAGGGGGGACAGATCCGGAGAACTTGCTGGCCAGGGTAGTTGACTTACACCTTCTAGAGCACGTTGGGTGGCACGGGATACATGCGGACGTGCATTGTCCTGTTGGAACAGCAAGTTCCCTTGCCGGTCTAGGAATGGTAGAACGATGGGTTCGATGACGGTTTGGATGTACCGTGCACTATTCAGTGTCCCCTCGACGATCACCAGTGGTGTACGGCCAGTGTAGGAGATCGCTCCCCACACCATGATGCTGGGTGTTGGCCCTGTGTGCCTTGGTCGTATGCAGTCCTGATTGTGGCGCTCACCTGCACGACGCCAAACACGCATACGACCATCATTGGCACCAAGGCAGAAGCGACTCTCATCGCTGAAGACGACATGTCTCTATTCGTCCCTCCATTCACGCCTGTCGCGACACCACTGGAGGCGGGCTGCACGATGTTGGGGCATGAGCGGAAGACGGCCTAACGGTGTGCGGGACCGTAGCCCAGCTTCATGGAGACGGTTGCGAATGGTCCTCGCCGATACCCCAGGAGCAACAGTGTCCCTAATTTGCTGGGAAGTGGCGGTGCGGTCCCCTACGGCACTGCGTAGGATCCTACGGTCTTGGCGTGCATCCGTGCTTCGCTGCGGTCCGGTCCCAGGTCGACGGGCACGTGCACCTTCCGCCGACCACTGGCGACAACATCGACACAGAGGCATACCGACAGTCCTTCTTTCCACGAACAATACGAGACAGGAATAGAAGGGAGAACCGATAGAGGTACTCAAGGTACCCTCCGCCACACACCGTCAGGTGGCTTGCGGAGTATGGATGTAGATGTAGATGTACTGTGGAGACCTCACGCCCCACGTGTTGAGCAATTCGGCGGTACGTCCACCCGGCCTTCCGCATGCCCACTATACGCCCTCGCTCAAAGTCCGTCAACTGCACTACGGTTCACGTCCACGCTGTCGCGGCATGCTACCAGTGTTAAAGACTGCGATGGAGCTCCGTATGCCACGGCAAACTGGCTGACACTGACGGCGGCGGTGCACAAATGCTGCGCAGCTAGCGCCATTCGACGGCCAACACCGCGGTTCCTGGTGTGTCTGCTGTGCTGTGCGTGTGATCATTGCTTGTACAGCCCTCTCGCAGTGTCCGGAGCAAGTATGGTGGGTCTGACACACCGGTGTCAATGTGTTCTTTTTTCCATTTCCAGGAGTGTATTTTCGCGCCTTTCGACCCTCGGGACTCCTTAGCGATATCGTTGCCACAATGGCTAGACGGGATTCGGCCTTAGAGGCGTTCAGGCCTCGGATGGTAGCTTCGCACCACCGGCCGCTCGGCCGAGTGCGTGAACCAAATGTCCGAACCTGCGGTTCCTCTCATACTGAGCAGGATTACTATCGCAACGACACAGTCATCAGTAGGGTAAAACTAACCTGTCTCACGACGGTCTAAACCCAGCTCACGTTCCCTATTAGTGGGTGAACAATCCAACGCTTGGCGAATTCTGCTTCGCAATGATAGGAAGAGCCGACATCGAAGGATCAAAAAGCGACGTCGCTATGAACGCTTGGCCGCCACAAGCCGGTTATCCCTGTGGTAACTTTTCTGACACCTCTTGCTGGAAACTCTCCAAGCCAAAAGGATCGATAGGCCGTGCTTTCGCAGTCCCTATGCGTACTGAACATCGGGATCAAGCCAGCTTTTGCCCTTTTGCTCTACGCGAGGTTTCTGCCCTCGCTGAGCTGGCCTTAGGACACCTGCGTTATTCTTTGACAGATGTACCGCCCCAGTCAAACTCCCCACCTGGCAGTGTCCTCGAATCGGATCACGCGAGGGAGTAAACTGCGCCGCACACGCGGACGCGCCGACGCACACGGGACGCACGGCACGCGCAGGCTTGCACCAACACGCACCGCACGCTGTGGCGCACGGACACGGAGCCGCGGCGCGAACGCAACCCTAACACACTTGGCTCGAGAACACCGTGACGCCGGGTTGTTATACCACGACGCACGCGCTCCGCCTAACCGAGTAAGTAAAGAAACAATGAAAGCAGTGGTATTTCACCGGCGATGATGCCATCTCCCACTTATGCTACACCTCTTGTGGTGTCACCGCCAGACACGACACTTGCTAGGTGGTAGCTCTTAAATCGGCCGCGGTCCGCCACACGGCAGGTCTAGAGAGACGTACTAGCACTCGCCCCATTTGTACAGCCGACTTGCTAGTGAAGCTACATTGACAAATACGCTCTCATTTGCCGAGACGATAGTTAGCATAACCTTCAGCTATGTCATTTGCTACGACCTAGCAAGGCGCCATTACCCGTTAAATTGAGATTCAAATTATGTATCATCAAGAGCGATGTTCTACAATTATGGATTAAAGTTAAGTATTCAAGCAACTACGTACTTTATTTACTAGACTCAACTCCTTTAACTGTTCCAGACCTCACGCCATCCTGCGTGAGCTTATAGCGTGCATTTCAACTTCCTCCAAACTCCGTGAATTGGCTTCTGCCAATTCACAAAAACTCTCATGTCACCTCACAGTGCCAGACTAGAGTGAATCTCAACAGGGTCTTCTTTCCCCGCAAATTTTTCCAAGCCCGTTCCCTTGGCAGTGGTTTCGCTAGATATTAGATAGGGACAGCGGGAATCTCGTTAATCTATTCATGCGCATCACTAATTAGATGACGAGGCATTTGGCTACGCTAAGAGTGTCATCGGTTACTCCCAGGCCGTTTACCCAAGCTTGCTTGGATTTCTGAACGTTGACACGTTCAGAGCATTAGGCAGGAGTCGCATGTCAGAGCAGACAGACCCACCGTTCGACGTGACTCCCACCCAGGGCATGTCCAAGCCGCCACAGGCAACAGCGGGAAGCAACCACCCAAGTCAGCCCCGCAGCGTGACATCAACCGAGCAAGCCCGGGGGGGTCAAGCGCCGCAGGTCCGCGACTGACCCAGAAGACCTCCTATTGCCACCGAACCCCGGTGGTGGGGACGCCAAAGGGGAGAAGCTCCAATGACGTGGGATTTAGGATGCGGCGTGCCCGTACCCAGGTGCCCCCAACCTACACAAAAAACTAGTCGCCATCTTATGAACCACATGGGTGATGGACGATCTCAACAACCTACTGATGGGCACCCAACGGATCAGTAGCCACAGCACACACGGTGCCAGGTTCAGTGAGGAAAGCTGGAACCGTAGACGTCGATCGAACCTACACCCCTCGGATAAGCCATTACTCTCGGGTGTCCACTCAGGCGCAACACGTCAGGGCACACAGGCACAAGACGGCGCGGCCGCGGATGTGAAGTCCAATGGGTGGAAATCACATTGCGGCAACACCTGCTAGGGCCATCGCAATGCTTTGTTTTAATTAGACAGCCGGATTCCCCCAGTCCGTGCCAGTTCTGAGTTGTTCGTTGAATGGCAGCCGAAGAGAATCCGCGCCCCCGCGCGCCCCCGGAGGAGCACCCTAAGGCGGACGCGGCCTCGCAGCAAGGAAGATCCGTGGGAGGCCAAGGCACGGGACCGAGCTCGGATCCTGCACGCAGGTTGAAGCACCGGGGCACGAACGAGGCGCAGTCGCGCGCATCCTGCACCGCCGGCCAGCACGAGGCCGACCAACGGCGAGAGCAGACCACGCCCGCGCTAAACGCCCGCACTTACCGGCACCCCTACGGCACTCACCTCGCCCAGGCCCGGCACGTTAGCGCTGACCCACTTCCCGACCAAGCCCGACACGCCCCGATCCTCAGAGCCAATCCTTATCCCGAAGTTACGGATCCAATTTGCCGACTTCCCTTACCTACATTATTCTATCTACTAGAGGCTCTTCACATTGGAGACCTGCTGCGGATATGTGTACGAACCGGCGCGACACCTCCACATGGCCCTCTCCCGGATTTTCAAGGTCCGAGGGGAAGATCGAGACACTGCTGCAACTGCGGTGCTCTTCGCGTTCCAAACCCTATCTCCCTGCTAGAGGATTCCAGGGAACTCGAACGCTCATGCAGAAAAGAAAACTCTTCCCCGATCTCCCTACAGCATCTCCGGGTCCGTTTTGGTTACCCCGACGGGCATCTCTAAAAGAGTGGCCCGACTTGTATTGGTTCCGCTGTCGGGTTCCGGAATAGGAACCGGATTCACTTTCGCCCAACGGGGGCCAGCACAAAGTGCATCATCCTATGATGGCCCCCATCAACATCGGATTTCTCCTAGGGCTTAGGATCGACTGACTCGTGTGCAATGGCTGTTCACACGAAACCCTTCTCCGCGTCAACCCTCCAGGGCCTCGCTGGAGTATTTGCTACTACCACCAAGATCTGCACCGACGGCGGCTCCAGGCAGGCTCACGCCCAGACCCTTCTGCGCCCACTGCCGCGACCCTCCTACTCGTCAGGGCTTCGCGGCCAGCCGCAAGGACTGGCCAGGACTGCCAGACTGACGGCCGAGTATAGGCACGATGCTTCAGCGCCATCCATTTTCAGGGCTACTTGATTCGGCAGGTGAGTCGTTACACACTCCTTAGCGGATTCGGACTTCCATGGCCACCCTCCTGCTGTCTTAAGCAACCAACGCCTTTCATTGTTTCCCATGAGCGTCGATTCGGGCGCCTTAACTCGGCGTTTGGTTCATCCCACAGCGCCAGTTCTGCTTAACGAAAGTGGCTCGCTTGGCACTCCGATCAGAGATCCCAAGCCAACAGCGGCGCGGGTCCGGGGAGGGGTCAGGTAGGTCCGTCATCCAGGAAGAACCGCGCGCGCTTGCCGGGAGCCCGAGTGCCCAAAGGGGCGAATCGACTCCTCCAGATATACCGCCGAGCAGCCAGGCCAGGACACCGGGGCTCTGCCCAACAGACGCGAACCGAGGCCAGCGGAAGGGCAGGCTGCGCACCCGGGCCGTAGGCCGGCACCCAGTGGGTCGCGACGTCCTACTAGGAGAGAAGTGCGGCCCACCGCATACTGGAACGGCCCTACCCCGCGGCGAGTGGAAAGGCAACCTGACACGACCCCGCCACGGATTGCTTCGCGCGGGCGGCCGGCCCCATCTGCCGAGGGCGGGAGCCAGTGGCCGGATGGGCGTGAATCTCACCCGTTCGACCTTTCGGACTTCCCACGTTTACCCCAGAACGGTTTCACGTACTTTTGAACTCTCTCTTCAAAGTTCTTTTCAACTTTCCATCATGGTACTTGTTCGCTATCGGTCTCGTGGTCATATTTACTCTCAGATGGAGTTTACCACCCATTTGGAGCTGCACTCTCAAGCAACCCGACTCGAAGGAGAGGTCCCGCCGACGCTCGCACCGGCCGCTACGGGCCTGGCACCCTCTACGGGCCGTGGCCTCATTCAAGTTGGACTTGGGCTCGGCGCGAAGGCGTCGGGGTACTGGGCCCTCCCAAACACCACATGCCATGACAGGCGGCAGCCTGCGGGGTTCGGAACTGGACTCTTCCGTGTTCGCTCGCCGCTACTGGGGGAATCCTTGTTAGTTTCTTTTCCTCCGCTTAGTAATATGCTTAAATTCAGCGGGTAGTCTCGCCTGCTCTGAGGCGCACGACACACCGCCAGCCGGCTGTGCACGCTACCGAGAAAGTACCGGTATGCGAACCGCCAGGCGACGGGCGCGCATCGCACGTTTAAGGAGACGCGGCCGGCCCCACAGGCGGCCACAACATTCCCAGGTCTCCGAAGCGGGACAAACGCCGCGCGCTTCAGTATACGTAGCCGACCCTCAGCCAGACGTGGCCCTGGAACGGAATCCATCGACCACAATGTGCGTTCGAAACGTCGATGTTCATGTGTCCTGCAGTTCACATGTCAACGCGCAATTTGCTGCGTTCTTCATCGACCCACGAGCCGAGTGATCCACCATCCTGAGTGATCTTTTTTTAGTTTCCACTGTCTGTTTCGAAACAGTTGCATAGGCGGGACTGAGGCGTTTGGCGGCCCCTGTTCCAGCGTTCTGTGTCCAACGGCCTCACGGCCGATGGGCGTCGTACGGCTCCACACCGGAGCGGACAGGCACTCGGGCGAAAGTCATTCAAAACCGGCGCTAGGCGCCAGGTGCCGCAGGCCAGCCGCTCCAGAGCTTCAGCGCTCGTACCACACAACATTTCCGTTAGTTTTGAGACGCACGCGTGGTTCCGCACGCGGCGCACGGCTGCTGCCGTACAGGTAGCGTGTTGCGCGACACGACACGCACATCGAAAGACATGCAGTCTGGTCGGTAATGATCCTTCCGCAGGTTCACCTACGGAAACCTTGTTACGACTTTTACTTCCTCTAAATGATCAAGTTTGGTCATCTTTCCGGTAGCATCGGCAACGACAGAGTCGATGCCGCGTACCAGTCCGAAGACCTCACTAAATCATTCAATCGGTAGTAGCGACGGGCGGTGTGTACAAAGGGCAGGGACGTAATCAACGCGAGCTTATGACTCGCGCTTACTGGGAATTCCTCGTTCATGGGGAACAATTGCAAGCCCCAATCCCTAGCACGAAGGAGGTTCAGCGGGTTACCCCGACCTTTCGGCCTAGGAAGACACGCTGATTCCTTCAGTGTAGCGCGCGTGCGGCCCAGAACATCTAAGGGCATCACAGACCTGTTATTGCTCAATCTCGTGCGGCTAGAAGCCGCCTGACCCTCTAAGAAGAAAAGTAATCACTGACAGCACGAAGGATGTCACGCGACTAGTTAGCAGGCTAGAGTCTCGTTCGTTATCGGAATTAACAAGACAAATCGCTCCACCAACTAAGAACGGCCATGCACCACCACCCACCGAATCAAGAAAGAGCTATCAATCTGTCAATCCTTCCAGTGTCTGGGCCTGGTGAGGTTTCCCGTGTTGAGTCAAATTAAGCTGCAAGCTCCACTCCAGGTAGTGCCCTTCCGTCAATTCCTTTAAATTTCAGCTTTGCAACCATACTTCCCCGGAACCCAAAAGCCTTGGTTTCCCGGAGGCTGCCCGCCGAGTCATCGGAGGAACTGCGGCGGATCGCTGACTGGCATCGTTTATGGTTAGAACTAGGGCGGTATTTGATCGCCTTCGAACCTCTAACTTTCGTGCTTGATTAATGAAAACATACTTGGCAAATGATTTCGCTTCTGTTCGTCTTGCGACGATCCAAGAATTTCACCTCTAACGTCGCAATACGAATGCCCCCGCCTGTCCCTATTAATCATTACCTCGGGTTCCGAAAACCAACAAAATAGAACCGATGTCCTATTCCATTATTCCATGCACACAGTATTCAGGCGGGCTTGCCTGCTTTAAGCACTCTAATTTGTTCAAAGTAAACGTGCCGGCCCACCCAGACACTCAATCAAGAGCACCTTGGTAGGATTTCAACGGGGTCCGCCTCGGGACACATGAACACGCACGAGGCGGTCGCACGCCTTCGGCTCGCCCCACCGGCAGGACGTCCCACGATACATGCCAGTTAAACACCGATGGGCGGTGAACCAACAGCGTGGGACACAAATCCAACTACGAGATTTTTAACCGCAACAACTTTAATATACGCTATTGGAGCTGGAATTAATGCGGCTGCTGGCACCAGAGTTGACCTTCAATAGATACTCGTTAAAGGATTTAAAGTGTACTCATTCCGATTACGGGGCCTAGGATGAGTCCCGTATCGTTATTTTTCGTCACTACCTTCCCGTGCTGGAAGTGGGTTATTTGCGCGCCTGCTGCCTTTCTTGGATGTGGTAGCCGTTTCTCAGGCTCCCTCTCCGGAATCGAACCCTGATTCCCCGTTACCCGTTACAACCATGGTAGGCGCAGAACCTACCATCGACAGTTGATAAGGCAGACATTTGAAAGATGCGTCGCCAGTACGAGGACCGTGCGATCAGCCCAAAGTTTTTCAGAGTCACCAAGGCAAACGGACTGGACGAGCAGACCGATTGGTTTTGATCTAATAAAAGCGTCCCTTCCATCTCTGGTCGGAACTCTGTTTTTTTTTTTTTTTTTTTAAATCTTTGTTTCTCAATATATATATGATACATAACAACCCACCACCTTATCCAATTAGTGGGTCCTAGTTGATACAGTTTGGTGTTAGTACTACAGCTTACTCTATATTAGTTTTCTATTGCTCTCACTATGGGCACTGCTGTTATTTTATTCTACTTACGCTAAGCTACTTCTACCTGCAGCGTTACAAATGTGCCAGCATAGTATAAACCTACGTTGTTGGCCCTGTTCAACCAGCTAATCCCGGTGAACGTGCCCCTGGCACCGGGCTGGCCGGAGTGGTAGATCGCTGCAGCACTATACTAATGTTTTTCTTCCTAGCTTATCCTACGTCTAACCCATCTTAACCTAGTGTCGAAATCGGTGAGTGTCTCAGATCGGTAGTTGGGCGCACCCCCCCCCTCTAATCCCAGGCGTGGCGGATTCCAGCCGTGAGGCGGCTGGCCAAGTCCACGCCGTGGCGGAACAGGTCAGGTGCGTGGAGTCAAATTGGTTGTAGTGAGATCTTAATCATTGTTCCTGAGATATTCTCTTATCACTTTGAGTGAGATCTCATTGGCTAACTTATTCAAGATTGAGAAATGGTCCTCATGCCTGAGCAGGCGATATGTGTCATGGTTTGGTAGTTGCTGGCGTAATTGCGCCGCTACATCGTCGAAGAGGTGGCACTCGTACACCACGTGTTCCGGGGTGCCTGGTGTGGCCCCACAGTCACACGCTGGTGTAGCCCGTTTCCTGAACCGGCATAAGTATGCTGGGTAGGGTCCATGACCTGTGAGGAAGTGCAGCAGTCCTCGTGACGGTGTGAAGTGTTTTAATTGCTACCTTTCCCTGATATTGGGCAGCAGTTTGTGTGTTCTACGACCGGTTTCTTCGTTATCCCATTGTTCTTGCCAAAGTTCTTCCCCCCTCCGTTTGATTTCTATTTTGTTCCCCACGTAAATCCGCATTAGATCAACTATTTTATCCCTGTTACCCTTTTTTACCCAGTACCATGTTGCCTGTTCCCTGATTTTTATGTCAAGCGGACAGAGCCCCGTCAGTACTGTTAGGCCTCCTCCTGGTGTTGTTCTGTATGCCCCTACTGATCTGAGTAGCATGTTCCTCTGCACTCTTCTCACAGCCAAGGCAGGCGTAACCCTCGTGAGTCTGTGGGCCCAGATTCCTGATCCATATCCTACAATTGATGTCAATATGCTGTTATGATATAATTTGATTAATTCTGGTGGTAAGTGGAATCGCTTGTGTCCAATCGCAATTAGATTATTTAATGTTTCTAATGATTTTTGTGCAACGGTGTCAATGTGTGATGCATAAGTCCACCTCTCATCGACGACTACGCCCAGGTATCGCGCCTCATGGCGTCGAAGAACTGGTGAGCCATCTATCTTTGCAGTTGGGTTTCTAGCTAATTGTCCTTTTAGAAGTAAATATGTAGATTTGGTTGGCGAAATCTTCATTTTCGACATGTGGCACCATGTACTTGGGATTGATATGGCCCTTTCAATTTTCAGCTCTGTCTTCACGGCTACGGCCACCAACCAGCAGGAGGAGGTCGTCCGCATAGGCTATGCCCTCTAGCACATCGTCGCTGTTCTGAAGGTTGTCCAAAAGGGGTTCCATATTAATATCCCAAAAGAGTGGCTCCAGGACAGACCCCTGTGGACACCCCTTGGTGATCTTTTTACTTATTATCCCGCTAGGGGACGATAGCCAGACCTCCCTATTCTTACAATAGCTCCTGAGACAGCCATATAGCGACCTCGGGCACTCCTTCTCTCGCAATCGGGAGAAGAGCGAGGGCCACCACAGGTTGTCAAAGGCGCCGCTGATATCCACCATGATGCCGACCACGTATTTGTGCGGGGTAGAGGCACAGACCTCCGCAGCCAGGGCAATGGCTTCAGACGCCGATCTCCCGGTCCTGAAGCCGAATTGTCTGTCACTCATCCCGCACAAAGCTCGGTGTGCTGCCAGTTTGTCTGCCAACAACCTCTCAAAAAGTTTCCCCAATGTGTCTAGTAGACAGATGGACCTGTAGGACTTAGGTTCTCGTGGATCTTTGTCTGGGCTTTTCTTGATTATTACTACTGTTGCCCTTTTCCATATTTGGGGGAATTTCCCGAGCCGCAAACACTCGTTGTATAACTTTGTGAGATGTGCTACCAACTGGGGGCCAGGAATTGCACCACCTCTGCAGTGATGCCGTGTGGGCCAGGAGCCTTGCCTCTTTTAAGGGCATTTATCTGTGTGGCTACTTTTTCCTCGGAGAAGGGAAATACCATGTTGTTGTACCGGTATTCCTCTTGATCTTGTCTCCGAATATGCTGTTGTGCCTCAGAGTCATCATTCTCGCCATCGTCAGGCAGCAGGACACGGAGGAGGACCTCAGCAGTTTCCTGCCAGGTTTCCGTCATCCTGCCCTGATCCCTGACGGTGGACAGCACCATGGGTGACCTAATCTTTTCCCGTACTAACTTGTACGGTACACCCCATGGGTCCGTAGCTAGTTGCGTCTGTACATATTTTTCCCAGCTCTGTAGCCTTACTGCTTTGAGCTCCTGTTGGAAGTGCTCCTTTGCCTCTCTGTATCTTAGCAACCAGCGTTGCTTTTCTTCCCAGACGACACTCCGCTGGTAGTACTTCCTCGCCCTCCTGACCGACCAGCGCATCTGTCCCAGTTCGGTTGACCATGGTGCCGGAGAGGCCGCTACGGCTCTCCTCCTGGTTGCTACGGCAGCTTTTACCGCCCTAACAACTGCTTTCACCAGCTCCTCGGCGTATCCTTAGACATTTTCGTCACCATCGGGCAATGTCGGTCCCAGTCAGCTCTATTGCAGTTTAACTGTGTCTCCCACCCCATGTCCCAGCGGCATTCCTCGTCTCCCAATGAGAATGTGATAAGATTGTGATCACTAGTTGTTACCTGATCCCAGACCATCCAGTTTGTTACTCTTGTGTCGAGATTGGGCGTGACCAATGTGACATCAATGTTCGTGCCCTTGCCCCCACCTCCTGCGTAGGTGGGCGGGTTTCCTTGCTTGCTGGCGACCACTAACTGTAGCGCCATGATGGTCTCCTCGGTCTTTTCTCCTCGGTCGTCTCGTGTGCCGCTGAACCACAGGGGGACTTAGCATTTATGTCTGCTGTAATAACACATCGACGTCCCCGCAACGCCGTGGTTACTTGTATGAGCTTGTCTAAGAATTCATCTATTGCCCGGCCGTACTGGAAGTACATGTTGATGATGTACAGTACTCAGGCTGGTGTTTGTAGTTCCACGACGTTGCAGTGATCATCGGAGAACTGGGAGAGAACTGTAGCTCATGGTGCTTTGTTGAATGACTTGCCAGCTTGCTGCCGCAAATGGGATTCGCCCAGCCAGGGAGTATGGTTCCTGCAGACAGAGCACATCCAGACTCCTCTCCTCCACGACTCTGCGGAGTTCCTGCATGACTAATTTGCTGTTATGTGAGTTAATCTGACCTACGTTTAAATGGGTCTCGTGTATAGTATGTTCTAATATGCGATTCGGGCCAGTTCTTGCTCCAATCGTGAGCTATTCTTCCATTTGTAATGACATATTGACTGTAAAGTTCGTCGAGGTCGAATTTCTCATTTCGCCTTTCAAAGACTTTTTTGACTAGGTCACGCAGGGCTCCGAAGTCAGTGGGGAGATTCATTGTCTTCAGCTGTATTCTGTCGACAGCCTCCATCACCGAGAAGGTGACGTCTCTGCCGTATTCGTGACCGACACGTACCACATGCCTCAGGGCTGTGGAGAGGACCGCCGGCTCCTCCAGGCGTGCTAATTGTAGTGCGTGTTCTAGGTTGGGGTATACCCTATTGGGATCTACGCCCAAACCTTTTTGTGTGCCAGAGTTGGTGGAGGATGATGTGCTGCTTACTGTGTTGACTTGTACCTGTTGTTTATCTGGTACTTCCGTTTGTTGTTTTGCTACAGGATGCCCTTTTGGTCGTTCTAGCTCTTTAAGCGACCTTAGTCCCCGGCTTGGGGGAGAGGGAGCACCAATGTGACCACAGGGGTCCGTTTGTACACCAGCATCTTTTGTGTCTACTTTTGTGATTCGAGTTTTGGTGGCTCCTTGTAAGAACTCCCTAAATCTGCTGGCCCTCAGTGCATCCCTCACCCTTTTACTCGGAGACTTTCTTTTAGGCTTCCTGTTGCCTGATATGGACTGAGCCATAATCAGTTCTCGAAATAAGTCTCTGTTCTAATGACCTATATGTGGGGCAATTTCTTCCCGTGGCATTGCAGTTCTTTTTTCCTCTTCTTGTAAAAGGGATACATATCCCTGTTTTGTCACAGGTTTTCCTAGTGTGATCTTCTGCGCCACACCTGGAGCAAGCCGGCTTTCGCTCACAGTGTTTGTGAACATGATCGAGGTCTCCACAGTTGCGACACCGGGGAACTACGAGGTAGTCCCTCACGTTTATCGAGTGGAACCCCATGTAAATTCTGCCCATAGTGGTGAGCTTACGCCACATATTCCCCGAGACTTCGGCTACATGATGTACTACATCGCGCACTCTAGGTCAAGTTCTGGAGCGTAGTTTAAATTCTTTTTTGAAATTATCCAGACTCATGTTCTCGAAATTTTGTTGGTTTATTGTTTCATAGAAGTCATTCTCATTTATTGTAGTGGGCACATCATACAGGATCACTAAAGGATTCCGCTTTTTGGGCGGTTCACACTTAACGACCTTTTTGAGTTTGTCATGATTCAGTATTTTGTCCCAGTCTTCTTCAGTGGCAACATCTACTATTACAACATTTTTTGTTGCCTTTACCTTATTTATTTTTATCTTATCTGCTGCCGGGTTTACAGTAGTTGTGAATAATTCTTGTACTTTTTTGATGTCCTGACCTGGCAGGGGTCTTAATAAGACAGCCGTGTCAGGCCTTTTGGACACGTTTTCAATAGTCTCTTTGGTGGTTTGTGTTTTGGCGGTCGCTTGTGCGACCACCCCTGCCCACGTTTTAGTGGGCTGTTTTCGCAGTCGTTCATTCTCCTTTTCTAGTTCTTCAAGTCGCCCCTCGAGCTTCGCACTAGCGATAGCCCAGGCGGCGAGTTCCTTTATGATTGAGAGTACTGCTGTATTGTTTATTTTACCATTTTTAATACAAGAGTCTAACAGTTGGTTTATTTTGGTATGCCATTCTGTTACATTTTCTGCATTCTGCCCCGGGCCCTCTTCAGGGGTCAGGGGTGGGAACAGTAAGTGTCGAACACCTCGAAAGAACACTCAAGTCACTCGTCTCTTGGTCAGCCATGATTGATTTGACGAGTGAAAAAGGTTGGGAGCAGGTCTCTTGCCCCGGACTGGCTCCTCTGGCATGGGAGGGGACTGATGCAGCTCGCCCACCGGCCTCGCCCCAAGGCCAAGGGCACCATCGAACTGCTGGGTTCAGCACGCTGTTGCCAGCGCTCTGGTCCCCATCGGTGGCTCCGTCGTCGATTTCACGCGACGCTCCTCGGCAAGTGCACCCCGCACTCCGGAGAGGCGGATGCGCCTCTCGCCCTTCGCTGCGTACTAGCACGAGCTTCCACCTCTCGGCCAAGGACCCACTCCTACTCAGGTGGTGGGTCGGTCACCCAGTCGTTCGGCGGTCTGGAACCATATAACCTGGCCCATGCGGTGTCACCACCTCCTGGGTTTGGCAGAACACGCCCCGGTTACCCAGGGGTGCGGCGAAGCACCCTTGCCGACTCGCGCCGCGATCCCACGCCGACAAACGAGGTCGCCGGCATGCAGAGAACCTGCTGGTCTGTACCCTGCGAACAGAGAGGGACAGATGTCCGTTCCCTTGACACAGCTCCCCCTGTGCCACGCACCCTTCGCTTTCGCATCGGGTTGGGTCGCAGCTCTCCCTTATGTCGCAAGGCAGAATGCCGAGCTTAACGTCTGGCACCACGGGAAGGCGGAAAGAGCCACTTGGGAAGGAGAGGCTATAAGAGACTCATCACTTCCCCGAGTGAGGACTGCCGCGGCACGCTCGACTGGAAGCGATACGCCCCAGTGCGAGCTTCCGTGCCTTACGGCGCGCCGGCAACGGGCGGGCCCGCGCCGAAACGCGCCGTCAAGCGACTGACCTCACGCCAGACTCGGGACTCTGTTTTATTTAATTTTTATTTTTTTTTTAAATTCTTTATTTGATAACCATTATAATTATACAAGTTAACCCACTTCCACAGCTCATTAGTGGGTCCTAACAGTTATCCATTTATATTAAATTGTGCAGCTAGTTTTTAGTTTTATAGTGAGCTACAGTTACATTAACAACAATGGGCATTTAATATCTACATCTACTGTTTATACCTAATTCCTATAACTAATTGAATTTATGTATATTCTGCAGCGTCACATGTGTGCCAGTAAGAATATAAACCTACTATAATATGCCTTGTTCTTCGAGCTAATCCCGAAGAACATGCCCCTGGCACTGGGCAGGCCTCGACGTTATAATTCGCTGCAGTACCTATTCTAATTTCCTATAACTAAGTCCTACAAATTAACTTATTCTACGTCATGTCTGGTGTGTGTCATAATCAGTGGTTGATCCCTACTCCCCCTAGTCCTGCACATGGCGGATTCCAACTCGGATGAAGTCGGCCAGTCCACGCACAGGCGGTATGGGACCAGGGCTCTTGGTCGCAATCGGTAATTATTGTCCTTGTTATTTACTGTACCTCTCTTAAATATTCAGTTAAAACTTTTCGAGATACCTCGTTTGCCAAGATGTTTAGGGTCTGAAAAGTTTCCTCACGTCTGAGTAGTTGATACATGCCATGGTTAGGAAGTCTGTCTCATAGTGTGTTTGCGACATCATTGAAGAGGGGACATTGTACAACATGCTCGGGTGTACCCTCCGGATTGCCACAGTCGCACGCTGGTGTTGCCCTTTTCCCAAATCGACATAAGTATGTCGGGTAGGGTCCATGGCCAGTGAGAAAGTGAATCAGACCTCGTGTAGGCTCGAAGTACTTCAAACCCAGGCGTTCCCTCACATCAGGTAGAAACTGGAAGGTTCGTCGTCCAGCCTCTTCTACCACCCAAGTCTCCTGTCAGAGTTCCTCCCCTCTTTTCCTTATTTCTCTTTTGTCCCCCACCCTGATACCCATAATATCTGCAATTTTCTCGTAATTACCATTTTTGGCACAATACCAGGCCGCCTGTTCCCTTATCTTTATGTCCAGAGGGCAGAGCCCCATTATGACCAATAGGGACCTCCCCTGGAGATGTTCTGTAAGCACCCACAGCTCTTAGTAGCATGCTTCTCTGGACCCTTCTCACTGCCATGGCGGGCACTACCCTCGTGAGCCTGTGTGCCCAGACTCCCAAGCCGTAGCCCACGACTGAAGTTAGGATGCTGTTGTGATAAAGTCTAATTAGGTGTGGAGGAAGATGGAATCTTTTATGGCCTATTGAGATGAGGTTGTTTAGTATCTGAAAGGCTCTCTGGGTGACGGTATCAATGTGTTTTCCGAAACTCCACCTCTCATCAATGATGACTCCTAGGTAGCGTGTCTCACGTCGTCTGAGAACTGATGAACCGTCTATTCTGACAGTCGGATTTCTAATAAGATGTCCTTTTAGCAGGAGGTAAGTAGATTTGCTGGGCGATATCGTAATTTTAGTCACGTGGCACCACTGTTGGAGTTTGTCTAATGCTGTCACTGTCTTTGGTTCAATATCTTCTCGGCTGCGGCCGCCAACCAACAGGAGGAGGTCATCTGCGTAGGCTATCACCTGTAGCACCTCTTCACTCTGTTGTAAACTATCTAACAAAGGCTCCATATGGATGTCCCAGAAGAGGGGTCCTAAGACGGAACCTTGGGGACATCCTTTAGTGATTGTCTTTCCAACTCTTTCGCTAGAGGATGATAGCCAGACCTCCCGATCCTCGCAATAGCTCCTCAGGCAACCATATAGCGGCCCTGGACACTCTTTCTCCCGCAGGCAGGAGAAGAGCGAAGTCCACCACAGGTTGTCGAAGGCGCCACTGATGCCAACCATGATGCCAACCACGTATTTGTGCGGAGTCGAGCCACAGACCTCGGCCGCCAGGGCGATTGCATCAGATGCCGACCGCCCCGGCCTGAACCCGAACTGCCTGTCACTCATCCCGCACAACACTCGGTGTGCTGTCAGTCTGTCAGCTAGCTATTTCTCCAGTATTTTGCCAAATATATCCAGCAGGCAAATCGGCCTGTAAGATTTCGCTTCTGCGGGATCCTTATCTGGTCCTTTCTTTATAATGACTACATGTGCCATTTTCCATCTCTTTGGGAATTTTCTCTGTCTGAGGCATTCATTGTACAGATGTGTTAGTGGCGCAGTCAGCTGAGGCGCCAGAAACTGCACCACCTCCGCCACAATGCTGTCTGGCCCGGGTGCTTTCCCTCTTCGCAGAGATCTTACGTGGGTTGCTACCTCCTCCTTTGAGAAGGGGTAGACAGCCGTCTCATTGGTGTATATATCTTGGTCTTGATCTCTGGGTTGCTTCTGCCCCTCTGTCTCCCCATCCGCATCGTCGTCAGGCAGCAGGGAGTGGAGGAGGACCCCCGCAGTCTCCTGCCAGGATTCCATCATCCTATCCCCGTACCTGACGGTTGATAACTCCAGAGGAGAGCGGATTTTTTCACTCACCAACTTATGTGGGAGCCCCCATGGGTCCGTGACTAGCTGGTTGAGCACAAAGTTTTCCCAACTTCTCATTCTAACTTCCCGCAATTCCTTTTGGAATTTCCGCTTTTCCTCCCTATACAGCAACTGCCACCTTTGTCGTTCCTGCCAGACGACACTGCGCTGATAGTACCTGCCTTCTGACAGACTGACGCAGTTCTCCTAGTTCAGCAGACCATGGTGACGGGGAGGCCGCCATGGCCCTCCTCCTAGTAGGTATGGCTGCCCTCACCGCTCTTGTCACTGCATTCACCAGTTCCTCTGCCCTCTGGTGTACGTCCATGTCCAAGTGAATGTTGTCTTCTGGTGATGGAGGAATGTCACACTACCTCGCTAGGCGTTCCCAGTCGGCTCTTCTATAATTTAGTTGTATTTCCCACCCCGTGGCCCAGTGGCAATCTCTTTCTCCTATGGTGAAAGTTATCAGATTGTGGTCGCTTGTGGTGACATTCTCTGTGACTCTCCAATTTTGAAGATTGTTGGCTGTATTCGGAGTTACAAGGGTGACGTCGATATTTGTGCCCTGTCCTCCACCTGCAGCGTAGGTGGGAGGGTTGCCGGGTCTGTTAGCCACCACAAGTTGTGATGCCATAATAAATTCTTCAACCTTTTCACCATTAGCATCTCTTGTGCCACTGTACCACAGGGGGGATTTTGTGTTAATGTCGGCAGTTATTATGACTTTTCTTCCCCGCAACGCCATGGTAACTCTCGCTAGGTGGTGTATGTAAAGTTCTATATTATCCCCGTACTAAAAGTACATATTAATGAGAGTTATAATTCCCATAGGGGATTGAAGCTCCACGACGTTGCAGTGGCTAGTTGCGAACTGCGAGAGTATGGTGACTCTTAAAAGTTTATTTGTGATTATAATAGCTGCCTTCGGGTCATCCCCTCTGCTGACAATTTGCCAGCTTGCAGCAGCAAAAGCTATTTTCCCAGCCAGGGAGTATGGCTCCTGTAGACAGAGTACATCTAGTCTCCTCTCCTCCACCTCCTTTCGGAGCTCCTGCATTACGAGTCTGCTGTTGTGTGTGTTAAGCTGTCCTATAGTTACTTTTGTCATTATAGGTAGTATGTGTGTATTCGGTCATGTGGCCAGGTCTTACTCCAGTCGAATGCAATTCGTCCATGTGCTACTACTGATTGTTGGTAAATGTCGTCAAGATCAAATTTCTCTCCTCGTCTTTCGAATACTTTCTTGAGCAGGTCTTGCAAGGCTCCAAAGTCGGTGGGGAGACTCACTGATTTTAGTTGGATTCTGTCAACAGCCTCCATAACCGGAAAGGTTATCTTTCTGCCGTCTTCATGTCCTACACGGACGACATGTTGTAAGGCAGTGGTCAGGGTAGCCGGCTGCTCCAATCTGGATATTTGCATGGTGTACTCGAAGTTGGGGTACACCCTAACCAGATCGACTGGTGGTAGTCTAACTATTGGTGTGCATTGTGTGGTGGGGCTCATACTTGAGCTCGTCACTATATTTTCTTGTATTGGGTGTTTGTTTGTATTATTGTCCTTAAGAGTTGCTGGAGCCACAGGATGCCCTTGCTGTTGTTGGTGTGGTTTCGGCTTTGTATCCCGGCTTCCAGAGGAGAGAATTTTGTGCCATGGGGGGGGGGGGAGATTGGTTTGTATGCCTATATCCATTGTTGGAAATTCGGTTTGTATAGCCATGTCTTTTGTTTCAATTTTGATGGCTCCCGTAAGCGACCTCAAAAAGTCCTTGAATCTATTTGCCCGCATGGCATCCCTCCTCCTTTTGCTCGGGGACTTTCGCTTTGGCATCCTGTTCGGTATGCTGGGCTCAGCCATAATCAGTCCTAGAGATCAGTCTTTGCTCCAACATTCTGTATGTCGGGCAATTTCTACCTGTGGTTCCGCAAGACTTCTTTCCTCGATTCCTGCATGGTTTGCAGACTGCCGCCGCCTTGCAGTCTTTGCGGCTATGACCTTTTTCCCCCACACTTAGTGCACGCCGTCTCCCTGGTGCACAGCCTTAGGATGTGATCCAGGTCTCCACAGTTGTGGCAACGAGGTACCACGACATAATCTCTTGTATTGATGGCATGGAAACCAACATACAATCTGCCCATTGTTGTTATATTTTTCCACATCGGCGCCGATACTTCGGCGACGTGATGAACAACATCACGACCCTGCGGACCAGTCTTAAATTTTAACTTAAAATTGTTCTTGAATTCTTCATCTTTTATTTCATCTAAGTTCTGCAGCCTAATTGTTTCTACGAGTTCTTCATTCGTCATGATTGCAGGTACGTCATATACACTCCTGGAAATTGAAATAAGAACACCGTGAATTCATTGTCCCAGGAAGGGGAAACTTTATTGACACATTCCTGGGGTCAGATACATCACATGATCACACTGACAGAACCACAGGCACATAGACACAGGCAACAGAGCATGCACAATGTCGGCACTAGTACAGAGTATATCCACCTTTCGCAGCAATGCAGGCTGCTATTCTCCCATGGAGACGATCGTAGAGATGCTGGATGTAGTCCTGTGGAACGGCTTGCCATGCCATTTCCACCTGGCGCCTCAGTTGGACCAGCGTTCGTGCTGGACGTGCAGACCGCGTGAGACGACGCTTCATCCAGTCCCAAACATGCTCAATGGGGGACAGATCCGGATATCTTGCTGGCCAGGGTAGTTGACGTACACCTTCTAGAGCACGTTGGGTGGCACGGGATACATGCAGACGAGCATTGTCCTGTTGGAACAGCAAGTTCCCTTGCCGGTCTAGAAATGGTAGAACGATGGGTTCGATGACGGTTTGGATGTACCGTGCACTATTCAGTGTCCTCTCGACGATCACCAGTGGTGTACGGCTAGTGTAAGAGATCGCTCCCCACACCATGATGCCGGGTGTTGGCCCTGTGTGCCTCGGTCGTATGCAGTCCTGATTGTGGAGCTCACCTGCACGGCGCCAAACACGCATACGACCATCATTGGCACCAAGGCAGAAGCGACTCTCATCGCTGAAGACGACACGTCTGAGATTCGTCCCTCCATTCACTGGAGGCGGGCTGCACGATGTTGGGGCGTGAGCGGAAGACGGCCTAACGGTGTGCGGGACTGTAGCCCAGCTTCATGGAGACGGTTGCGAATGGTCCTCGCCGATACCCCAGGAGCAACAGTGTCCCTAATTTGCTGGGAAGTGGCGGTGCGGTCCCCTACGGCACTGCGTAGGATCCTACGGTCTTGGCGTGCATCCGTGCGTCGCTGCGGTCCGGTCCCAGGTCGACGGGCACGTGCACCTTCCGCCGACCACTGGCGACAACATCGATGTACTGTGGAGACCTCACGCCCCACGTGTTGAGCAATTCGGCGGTACGTCCACCCGGCCTCCCGCATGCCCACTATACGCCCTCGCTCAAAGTCCGTCAACTGCACATACGGTTCACGTCCACGCTGCCGCGGCATGCTACCAGTGTTAAAGACTGCGATGGAGCTCCGTATGCCACGGCAAACTGGCTGACACTGACGGCGGCGGTGCACAAATGCTGCGCAGCTAGCGCCATTCGACGGCCAACACCGCGGTTCCTGGTGTGTCTGCTGTGCCGTGCGTGTGATCATTGCTTGTACAGCCCTCTCGCAGTGTCCGGAGCAAGTATGGTGGGTCTGACACACCGGTGTCAATGTGTTCTTTTTTCCATTTCCAGGAGTGTAGTATGACAAGAGGATTTATTTTTCTCGGTGGTTCACATTTGACCACCGAGTTCAGTTTCTGGTTGTTCAGTAGCTTTTCTTTATCTCCCTCCGAGGCAACTTCGACTATCACGGAGTTTCTGCTCGGTTTAACCTTTTTAATTTTGATTTTGTCTTTGACGAGGTCCATATTTTTTGTAAAAAGTTCCTGTATTTTCTTGACACTTGTGTCCTGCCCAGGCAGTGTCCTGAGGAAGACTGCTGTGTCTGTTCTTATTGTGACTTTGTCAATGGTGTCTCTGGTCGTGCTTTGTGGGCGCTTGGTAGGCGCTTGTGCGGCCACAGCTGCCCACGTCTTTGCCGGTTGCCTCCTTAATCTGTCGTTTTCTTTTTCAAGCTCTTCCACTCTTCCTTCAAGTTTGGCGTGGGCAATAGCCCATGCAGCCAGCTCATTTTTTATGATGGCAAGTCCTGCTTGGCTTACTTTGCCATTCTTTATTTGTTGCTCCATGAGCAACGAGATTCTTGAATACCTCTGCATCACTGTCTCGTTCTCTGCCTGTCCCTGCTCGTCCTGGGGAGAGGGATCAAGCGCAGCGGAAGCCCGTTGAGGCGCACACGAATCACTCGTTTCATTTGTAGCCATGATTATACGAGTGACCAAAAAAGGGGTGGGAGCCCGTCTCTTGCCCTGTACCGGCTCTTCTGGCATGGGGGGATCTTCTGCAGCTCGCCCACCGAACTCGCCCCTAGGTCAAGGGCACTTCCGAGCTGCCGGGTTCAGCGCGCCGTCGCCAGCGCACTGGTCCCCATCGATGGCCTCGTCATCGACGATTTCACACGATGCTCCTCGGCAACTGCACCCCGCACTCCGGAGAGGCGGATGCACCCCTCGACCTTCGCCGCCTACATGCCCGAGCTTCCACCTGAAGGCCAAGGACCCACTCCCACTCAGGTGGTGGGTCGGGCCCCCAGTCGTTCGGCGGTCTGGGCCCATCTAACCTAGCCCAGGCGATGTCACCACCTCCTGTTTTTTTAAATCTTTATTTATTAAAACCCAATATCATACATAATTAACCCACCACCTGAAATCATTAGTGGGTCGAACTTAGCTACAAATTACATTTCAGCAGCATTTACTTTATCTGTTATATTCTACTGTTAGTATTAGCTACAGGAAGTTAGTTCAATCTACGGGTATCTACATTATCTACAGGTATCTATGTGGATTACTGTTAGGCAATCATACTATCAACTCTAATCTACTTTACTACTACTATCTACATCCTGCATCCTCCTGGGTTTGTCAGAACACGCCCCGGTTACCCAGGGGCGCGGCGAAGCACCCTTGCCGACTCGCGCCGTGATCCCACGCCGACAAACTTGGTCGCCGGCATGCAGAGCACCTGCTGGTCTGTGCCCTGCGAACAGAAAGGGACTGGTGTCCGGTCCCTCGACACAGCTCCCCCTGTGCCACGCACCTTTCGCTTTTGCATCGGATTGGGTCGCAGCTCTCTCTTTTGACGCAAGGCAGAATGCCGAGCTTGACGTCTGGCACCACGGGAAGGCGGAAAGAACTACTTGGGAAGGAGAGGCTATAAGAGACGCATCACTTCCCCGAGTGAGGACTGCTGCGGCACGCTCAACTGAAAGCGATACGCCCCAGTGCAAGCTTCTGTGCCTTACGGCGCGCCGGCAATGGGCGGGCCCGCGCCGAAACGCGCCGTCAAGCGACTGACCTCATGCCAGACTCGGGACTCTGGTTTTTTTTTTTTAAATCCTTTATTGATACAACAACAACAATTATGAAACAATCAATGAGAAGATATTGTGATACAAAAATGTTCAGCAACAAACATTGTATGCTACACACTAACCCACCACCTTATCTAAGTAGTGGGTCCAATTAATACACTAAGAACAAGCAGCTTTACTACATAATTTATGGCACTTACTATGGACAGGGTTAATCTAACTGAACTAATCTGGTTATTCTAAATCTAACTACTCTGCAGCGTTACAGGTGTGCCAGTGTGAAGTACAAACCTACTAAACTGGCCTGCTCACTAAGCTAATCCCAGTGAGCGTGCACTGGGCTGGCCTACTACTTTTTGAATCGCTGCAGTCCCTACCTATGTTAGTGGTGTTAGTGTTCTAAATTTACGATATTCTAGTAACTACTCCCAATTTTATCTTAGTGCATATGTCAAGTCCGGGAATGGTGGTCTTGCTCCCCTAATCCAGTAGCGCGGCGGATTCCGGTTGTAGGACAGCCGGCCAGTACCGCTCCTGGCGGAATTGCAGGTGCACCTGAGTCTTCATCGGGTTATTTTTTGATGTCTATCCGTGTTGGTTACTAATATAATCCCTCAAGATCTTCTGGGATATTTCATTTGCCAAATTGTTGAGGACATTGAAGGTCTCGGCACGTCGCAGTAGGTTATATGTATCTCTGTTTGGCAGTTGATTCCTAAGTTCGAGCGCCACATCGTCATACAACGTGCAGTCGTAGACGACATGTTTGGGTGTTCCATCCGGAGCACTGCAGTTGCACGCTGGTGTTGCCCGTTTTCCAAATCGACATAAATTTGTTGGATATGGCCCGTGACCTGTAAGAAAGTGCAGCAAACCTCTGCTCGGCTCAAAGTGACTCATTTGAAGCCTTTCTCTGATGTTCGGTAGTAGTCGGAATACCCTTCTTCCCGTTTCTTCAGTTTCCCATTGCTGTTGCCATAACTCTTCGCCCCTTCTCTTTATTGCGTATCTATCCCAAACTTGTACCCCCAAGATTTCCCTAGTCTTTTCTATCTTTCCTTTTGACACCCAATACCATGCCCCTTGTTCTCTAATTTTTATGTCTAAACGACATAATCCTATTATTGTCAGTAAGGCCCCCCCAGGTGTTGTACGGTATGCCCCGATTGATCGCAACAGCATGTTCCGCTGCACCCTTCTCACAGTCACAGCGGGCACCACCCTCGTAAGCCTGTGTGCCCAGACCCCGCTCGCATATCCTACTAAGGATGTTAGGATGCTATTGTGGTAAAGTTTGATCAGGTTGGGAGGTAAGTTAAATCTTCTATGGCCTACACTAATTAGGTTGTTTAAAATTTCTAATGCTCGCTGCGTAATATTTTCTATGTGTGTGTTGTAATTCCATTTTTTATCTATTGTGACTCCTAGATATCTAGCCTCTCGACGTCGAAGAACTGGAGTTCCCTCAATTCTAACGGTTGGATTTCTGACAAGACTGCCTTTCATTAATAGATATGTAGATTCGTGTGGTGCAACTTTCATCTTTGCTTCTTGGCACCATTTCTGAAGTATTGTCATGGCTTGCTCTACTTTGGGTTCTAGTTCCTCTCGGCTACGGGCGCCTACCAACAGGAGGAGGTCGTCAGCGTAGGCTATGACGTCTTGCACGTCCTCGCTTAGTTGTAATTTCTCTAGGAGGGGCTCTATGTTTATGTTCCAAAAGAGTGGCCCCAGAACTGATCCCTGGGGACACCCATTCGTGATGGTTTTACTTGTTCTTCCACTAGGCGACGATAGCCATACTTCCCTGTCCATGCAATAGCTCCTCAGACAGCCATAGAGGGGCCCTGGGCACTCCTTCTCATGCAAGCGAGAGAAGAGCGAGGGCCACCATAGGTTGTCGAAGGCGCCACTGATGTCCACCATGATGCCTACCACATACTTGTGCGGGGTTGAGCTGCAGACCTCAGCTGCCAGGGCAATTGCGTCAGACGCCGTTCGCCCCGGTCTAAAGCCGTACTGCCTGTCGCTCATCCCGTGTAGTGTCCTGTGCGCTGTGAGTCTGTCAGCGAGTAGCTTCTCTAACAGTTTTCCTAGATTATCGAGGAGACAAATTGGCCTATAGGATTTGGGTTCTACGGGGTCCTTGTCCTTTACTTTTTTAATGATTATTACGTTGGCCCTTTCCCAGATTTTGGGGAAGCTTCCTGTTCTTAAACACTCATTGTACAGTCCCGTGAGAGACGCCACCAGCTGGGGGGCGAGGAACTGCACCACCTCTGCGTTTATGCCGTCTGGCCCCGGTGCTTTGCCCTTTTTTTAGCAATTTAATTTGTGCAGCCACTTCTTCCTCTGAGAAAGGGTACACCATGGTGTTGTTGGTGTATTCGTTTAGGTCCTCCCTGCGAATTTGTTTTTGGAGGTCGTCCTCCTCATTTGCTTCGTCATCTGGCAGCAGAGTGCGCAGGAGAACTTTAGCGGTTTCCTGCCACGACTCTGTCATTCTGTCTCCATCTCTGATCGTAGAGAGAACCGCAGGGGACCAGTTTTTAGGGTATTCCCCATGGATCTGTGGCTAGCTGGCTCAAAACATCTCTCCCAACTTTTCATTCTTACTTGTTTTAGTTCTTTTTAAAATTGTTCTTTTTCTTCCCTGTATTGCTGTAGCCAAAACTGTTTTTCTTGCCAGACTGCACTTCGCTGGTAGTACCTCCTCGCCCATCTTACAGACTGACGCATGCGCTCAAGATCGGTAGACCATGGCGATGGGGAAGCTGCCATGGCTCTCCTCCTGGTTGGCACAGCGGCTTTGACCGCACTGACTATCGACCCTACCAGTTCTTTGGCATATGTATCTATGTCCAGGTCACCCTCTGGCAACGAGGGAATGTCACACTCCCGAGCCAGGCAGTCCCAATGGGTTTTATTATAATTTACCTGGATTTCCCATCCTAGGTCCCAGCGGCACACTTCTTCTCTAAGGCAGAAGGTAATTAGGTTGTGATCACTTGTAGTGGCGTGTTCTCTAACTTTCCAGCCTTCGATAATGCTGATGGCGTTAGCAGTTGCCAGGGTAACATCGATGTTTGTTCCCTGCTCTCCACCTCCACTGTAGGTGGGGGGATTGCCAGGTTTGTTTGCCACTACAAGTTGGGAAGCCATGATAAATTCTTCGGCCTTCTCGCCATTTGCATCCCTTGTGCCGCTGTACCACATAGGGGACTTAGCATTAATATCTGCTGTAACAATAATTTTGCGCCCGCGTAGTGTCGTGATGATTCTTGCAAGATGGTCTAAGAAATCTTGAAAGTTTCCTCCGTATTGAAAATACATATTCACAAGGTGTATTAATCCTTATGGTGTTTGTAATTCGACTATATTGCAATGACTATTTGATAATTGTGTTAGTGCAGTGGCCCTTAGGGCCTTGTTTGTAACTATTACGACTGCCTTTGGCTCTTCTCCGGTAGAGATAGTCTGCCAGGAGGTAGACATGAAGGAGATCTGCCCCACCCTGGAGTATGGCTCCTGCAGACAGATTACATTCAGTATCCTCTCCTCCACTACCTTCCGGAGCTCCTGCATAACCAGCCGACTGTTGTGGGTGTTTAATTGTCCTAGTATAATTTCAGATGTCATGGGAAGTAGGTGTGGAAATAGCAATCAGGCCATGGTTTGTTGTAATCTGAGGCAATTCGGCCGTTCGCAAGTACAGATTGCACATAGATTTCTTGCATGTTGAATTCCTCACCTCTTCTCTCAAAAACCCTTCTGAGCAAGTCACGCAGAGCTCCGAAATCTGTGGGAAGATTCATTGACTTTAGCTGTATTCTATCCACAGCCTCCATTGTCGAGAAGGTGACTTTCCTGCCATATTTATGCCCTATACGTACGACGTGCCTGAGTGCTGTAGTAAGGACAGCCAGCTGCTCCAGGCGTGAAAGTTGCATTGCAAGCTCCAGGTTCGGATAGATCCTTTTAGGATCCGGGTCTGGAGCTCTCGGAGATATTTCCATGTTCATTGTACTTGTAATTGTACTATCTTGTACAATGGTTTGGAGAGGTCCTTCCGGAGCGGAACAATGCTATTGCTTTCTACTGGCTGTAGTTTGTCTTCTACTTCCTCCTCTGGCTCCGTCGGTATGCATAGGTCGTTCATATTTGTCTGTTTTGAGTTTGTTTGTTCATTATTGGTGAAAAAGCTTTCTGCCTCTGGGTTTTCTGGGTGTCAACTCGACGCTCAACCCAGAGTCTTGGGCTTTGTTAAAATGTCTGAGTTATTCGTTTCTTCTATTTCTGTTTATATTTCTGATTCGGTTTGGGTACTTGTATCAACCACAGTTGTTTCCTTTTTCTTGGTTTCCTGGAGAGATTTTAGAAATTCCTTGAATTCCTCTGCTCTTTCAGCGTCCCTTCTCTTTTTACTAGGAGACTTCATTTTATTGGTTGATCTGATTGTTTTGTTGTTATCAGCCATAATCCGTTCTGGAGATTAGGCGTTGCTCTAGTAATTTGTAAGTTGGGAAATTCCTTCCAGTAGTTCCACATGTCTTTTTGCCCCTTCGTATACACGGTATGCATACAGCGGGTTTCTTGCAATCTTTTCTTACATGATTTTCCTCCCCGCATCTGGAGCAGGCCTGCTTCCTAGTGCAATATTTATGAATATGGTCAATGTCCCCACAATTATGGCAACGGGGTACGATTAGGTAATCTTTCACGTTTATAGCGTGAAAACCTATGTACACCCTGCCCATAGCTGTCAGTGTTCTCTATAGTCCCCCTGTAACTTCGGCAACATGGTGAACTACGTCCCTATCCCTAGGCCCTGTCTTAAATCTAAGTTTAAACTCTTTTAGAAAGGTTTCCATACTTATATTCGAGTTGTCCAGATTTTGTTGATACAGGGTCTCACAAAGATCCTCGTCAGTCATTGATTTTGGGACTTCGTACAAAATGACCAATGGGTTTCGCTTTCGGGGGGGTTCGCATTTTACTGACTTACATAGTTTTTGATTTTCTAAAAGCTTATTTTTGTCTTCCTCCGAAGCTACATCTCTTATGACTGCGTTTTTAGTTACTTTAACCTTATTTATTCTGATCTTTCCTCTAACAGGATTGACTGAGGTGGCAAAAACTTCCTGCACCTTCTTTATGTCTTGGCCGGGTAATGGTATTAGGAAAACTGCCGTATCAGGTCGTTTAGTGACCTTTGCAATGGTCTCTCTTGTTGTTTGGGTCTTTGGCGCAGCTTGTGCTACGACACCAGCCCATGTCTTTCCAGGTTGTTTTCTGAGTCGTTCGTTTTCCTTTTCCAACTCTTCGACTCTCCCTTCTAATTTTGCATTAGCTATCGCCCATGCCGCTAGCTCATTCTTAATTGCCTGCACTGCGGCCTGACTTATTTTTCCGTTTTTGATGTTATGATCTATGAGCTGTATAATCCTCATATGTCTTTAGAGATTACTTTCGTCAGTGTTCTGACCCAGGCCTTCCTGTGGCGAGGGATCAGAGAGCAACGAAGCCCTTATTGGCGCACTTAAGTCGCTTGTCTCTTCAGTAGCCATCATTATTGGACAAGCGAAAAAAGGGTTGGAAGCCCGTCTCTTACCCCAGACCGGCTCCTCTGGCGGGGGGGGGGGGGGGACTAAGATGCAGCTCGCCCACCAACCTCGTCCCTAGGTCAAGGGCAACCCTGAGCTGCCGAGTTCAGTACACTGTTTCCAGTGTCCTGGTCCCCTTCAGTGTCCTCGTCATCGTCGATTTCTCCCAGCGTTTACCGGCAAGTGCACCCCGCACTCCGGAGAAGCAGATGCACTTCTCGTCCTTCGCCATCTACTAGCCCAAGCTCCCACCTTTCAGGCCAAGGACCCGCTCCTACTCAGGTGGCGGGCCGGTCACCCAGTCGTTCGACGTTCTGGTTCCAGCTAACCTGGCCCAGGCGATGTCACCACCCCCTGGGTTTGGCAGAACACGCCCCGGTTACCCACGGGCGCGGCGAAGCGCACTTGCCGACTCGCGTCGAGGTCCCACGCCGACAAACGTGGTCGCCGGCATGCAGAGCACCAGCTGGTATTGTGCCCTGTGGAAAATAAGGAGGGACAGATGGATTGTCCCTCAGACACAGCTGCCCCTGTGCCATGCACCCTTCGCTTTCGCCTTGGGTTGGGGGAGTTTAACGTCTTACCTTACGGGAGTTTAACGTCCTGCCTTGACACAACGACAACCCTCACCGTTCCACAGCCCGGAGATGTTAGGAGAGTGATAATGTGATGTAAATGATCGTATGGCCCGGGTCTTATGTTGTGGAGTTTGACATCATCGAGACGGTGCGGCCTCCACACGTACTGGCGAATCATGGCCGACCATGTCTCACCCACCGCTTTTGATAATTCACGGTGGGCCAGTGCGGTTCAGTGAGGATTGCACCCAACTAAGGGCTAGCGTTTTAACGTCATGCATAGACGGGCCTTCCTGTGTTAGCTTCAACCCATCTACGGGGGTTTTTGAGCGCCGGGGCCACGTCAAGGCCAAGGGATAGGACATTACGGTCCCCGCCCCACTCAGGTTCCTCTGAGCCACAGAGTACTTCAGACTTTCTGAAGATTTCCGGGAATCAGAGGGTCTCCTGGTGGTTTTAACCCAGTTTCGGAAGGCAACACACCTTCCCCAGGTGGCGCCACGCAGACCGCTTTCCTGTGCGTCGGGACTCCGTTTGCATGTATTAGCTCTAGAATTGCCACAGTTATCCAAGTAACCTGGATACAATCTAAGGAACCATAACTGATTTAATGAGCCATTCGCGGTTTCACCTTAATGTGGCTTGTACTGAGACATGCATGGCTTAATCTTTGAGACAAGCATATGACTACTGGCAGAATCAACCAGGGAGCTGCGTCAACTAGAGCTGAGCAGCCGGCCGCCCGGGAGTGTGTCCGAGGGTCCCGCGCGAACACGCAAGCGTCCGCTCAATTATCCTGCAAACAGGAGGAGGCTGAGCTCCCCTGCACAATACACCTCTAAACCCTCTCGGGTCCCGCCGGCGCGCAGCGCCGTCCTAAGTACTTGGTCAGGTTCGAGAGAAGCGCAATCGCCCGAAGATAGGCGAGTAGACGCTTTAGGTGCGACCACCCGTGCTCCCAACTGAGCTTGCCGCTGCCGACAGAGGCCCGGGAGCGTGCTGTCGTGGCATTGCCGGCGGGAGACAACACGCGCCACCTACGGTGACCGGCAGCTCCAACGCCAGCGCCACAGAAGGGCAAAAGCACCACTTGGGTGCCGAAGCGAACTCTCCCAGCACAGCGCACGTGCCAACACGTCCGCACAGCTGCGATAAAAACCACCAGCAAGAACCGCTGGGGCGACCGAGCAGCAGACGGCGTAGTGGCGCAGAGTGCCGGGCGGCGGCGCATCCTCAATGCACACAGTCCTCAATCGGACCAGCACACTGCAGATGTCCACCGCGCTTCGCACCGGGCCCACGAGGACCCACTTTGGCCGCACGGCGCCGCGCGCAGCGTACGCCAGCGCGCAACTGCACCGCCTGCCGCGTCCGTCGGCCGGCGCGCCTGCCACTGGGCGCCCCCACCAGCCGGCTGTAGCGCGTGCGCCCTCGCACCGCGCGGTCTGTACGCCGGGCGGCCCCCCTCACTGGCCGGGGACAGTCCCACCACACCCACTGACTGTCAACTTTCCTCTGTAGCATGTCGCAGATGTGGGACGCGGTGCAACATGCTATCACATTGTGTGAGAAGAGACGACTACATCTGAATACACGCGCCACTACATCAACAGACGGCTCATGCTGATAGCCATCCAGGGCGTCCATTCCTCCCACAAGTCTGTATGGCGTATCACACTGCAATGCAGCTCCTATGGGGCGACGACACGTAGCTGAGTGCACAACATTTGGACCGTATGGTTCGCCGTTGTTGGGCGCAGTCGTTGTACGGTCACACATGTGCCACAGTGTATCATTCAGTACATAAGGACCGATGGGCAGTACAGTGTGTGGGTTAGGCGTACGACATCAGCTGACAGTGGACACAGGCCGTACCACGACGTAGACTGAGTGCTTCGGCATGCGAATGCCAGTGAACAGCTGCGAAGGCCATTGAACACGCAAGCACGTGACTGACCAGCTTGCGAAAGCAGTGGGGAAGGGTGAGGGCGATGTACGTCCCGCTGTCGTCCACATTACAGTGTATAGCGGGATCATGTAAAAAGTAAGCAACACTTGCGAAGTGTTGAACATGACACGATACACAAGGGACCGCGCAGTGCGAGTAGCGAACTATATTGAGAGGGTTGCGGTTAGACAACACTAAATTAATTTAACGTCTCATGTGCCAATTACAGAGCAGGTTAAAGCGCAACGTGGGTTAGGTTAAGGCGCAACGTGGGTTAGGTTAAGGCGCAACGTGGGTTAGGTTAAGGCGCAACGTGGGTTAGGTTAAGGCGCAACGTGGGTTAGGTTAAGGCGCAACGTGGGTTAGGTTAAGGCGCAACGGGGGTTAGGTTAAGGCGCAACGGGGGTTAGGTTAAGGCGCAACGGGGGTTAGGTTAAGGCGCAACGGGGGTTAGGTTAAGGCGCAACGGGGGTTAGGTTAAGGCGCAGCGGGGGTTAGGTTAAGGCGCAACGGGGGTTAGGTTAAGGCGCAACGGGGGTTAGGTTAAGGCGCAACGGGGGTTAGGTTAAGGCGCAACGGGGGTTAGGTTAAGGCGCAACGGGGGTTAGGTTAAGGCGCAACGGGGGTTAGGTTAAGGCGCAACGGGGGTTAGGTAAAGGCGCAACGGGGGTTAGGTAAAGGCGCAACGGGGGTTAGGTAAAGGCGCAACGGGGGTTAGGTAAAGGCGCAACGGGGGTTAGGTAAAGGCGCAACGGGGGTTAGGTAAAGGCGCAACGGGGGTTAGGTAAAGGCGCAACGGGGGTTAGGTAAAGGCGCAACGGGGGTTAGGTAAAGGCGCAACGGGGGTTAGGTAAAGGCGCAACGGGGGTTAGGTAAAGGCGCAACGGGGGTTAGGTAAAGGCGCAACGGGGGTTAGGTAAAGGCGCAACGGGGGTTAGGTAAAGGCGCAACGGGGGTTAGGTAAAGGCGCAACGGGGGTTAGGTAAAGGCGCAACGGGGGTTAGGTAAAGGCGCAACGGGGGTTAGGTAAAGGCGCAACGGGGGTTAGGTAAAGGCGCAACGGGGGTTAGGTAAAGGCGCAACGGGGGTTAGGTAAAGGCGCAACGGGGGTTAGGTAAAGGCGCAACGGGGGTTAGGTAAAGGCGCAACGGGGGTTAGGTAAAGGCGCAACGGGGGTTAGGTAAAGGCGCAACGGGGGTTAGGTAAAGGCGCAACGGGGGTTAGGTAAAGGCGCAACGGGGGTTAGGTAAAGGCGCAACGGGGGTTAGGTAAAGGCGCAACGGGGGTTAGGTAAAGGCGCAACGGGGGTTAGGTAAAGGCGCAACGTGGGTCGGACTGCGGTGCAGAGTGGGTCGGACTGCGGTGCAGAGTGGGTCGGACTGCGGTGCAGAGTGGGTCGGACTGCGGTGCAGAGTGGGTCGGACTGCGGTGCAGAGTGGGTCGGACTGCGGTGCAGAGTGGGTCGGACTGCGGTGCAGAGTGGGTCGGACTGCGGTGCAGAGTGGGTCGGACTGCGGTGCAGAGTGGGTCGGACTGCGGTGCAGAGTGGGTCGGACTGCGGTGCAGAGTGGGTCGGACTGCGGTGCAGAGTGGGTCGGACTGCGGTGCAGAGTGGGTCGGACTGCGGTGCAGAGTGGGTCGGACTGCGGTGCAGAGTGGGTCGGACTGCGGTGCAGAGTGGGTCGGACTGCGGTGCAGAGTGGGTCGGACTGCGGTGCAGAGTGGGTCGGACTGCGGTGCAGAGTGGGTCGGACTGCGGTGCAGAGTGGGTCGGACTGCGGTGCAGAGTGGGTCGGACTGCGGTGCAGAGTGGGTCGGACTGCGGTGCAGAGTGGGTCGGACTGCGGTGCAGAGTGGGTCGGACTGCGGTGCAGAGTGGGTCGGACTGCGGTGCAGAGTGGGTCGGACTGCGGTGCAGAGTGGGTCGGACTGCGGTGCAGAGTGGGTCGGACTGCGGTGCAGAGTGGGTCGGACTGCGGTGCAGAGTGGGTCGGACTGCGGTGCAGAGTGGGTCGGACTGCGGTGCAGAGTGGGTCGGACTGCGGTGCAGAGTGGGTCGGACTGCGGTGCAGAGTGGGTCGGACTGCGGTGCAGAGTGGGTCGGACTGCGGTGCAGAGTGGGTCGGACTGCGGTGCAGAGTGGGTCGGACTGCGGTGCAGAGTGGGTCGGACTGCGGTGCAGAGTGGGTCGGACTGCGGTGCAGAGTGGGTCGGACTGCGGTGCAGAGTGGGTCGGACTGCGGTGCAGAGTGGGTCGGACTGCGGTGCAGAGTGGGTCGGACTGCGGTGCAGAGTGGGTCGGACTGCGGTGCAGAGTGGGTCGGACTGCGGTGCAGAGTGGGTCGGACTGCGGTGCAGAGTGGGTCGGACTGCGGTGCAGAGTGGGTCGGACTGCGGTGCAGAGTGGGTCGGACTGCGGTGCAGAGTGGGTCGGACTGCGGTGCAGAGTGGGTCGGACTGCGGTGCAGAGTGGGTCGGACTGCGGTGCAGAGTGGGTCGGACTGCGGTGCAGAGTGGGTCGGACTGCGGTGCAGAGTGGGTCGGACTGCGGTGCAGAGTGGGTCGGACTGCGGTGCAGAGTGGGTCGGACTGCGGTGCAGAGTGGGTCGGACTGCGGTGCAGAGTGGGTCGGACTGCGGTGCAGAGTGGGTCGGACTGCGGTGCAGAGTGGGTCGGACTGCGGTGCAGAGTGGGTCGGACTGCGGTGCAGAGTGGGTCGGACTGCGGTGCAGAGTGGGTCGGACTGCGGTGCAGAGTGGGTCGGACTGCGGTGCAGAGTGGGTCGGACTGCGGTGCAGAGTGGGTCGGACTGCGGTGCAGAGTGGGTCGGACTGCGGTGCAGAGTGGGTCGGACTGCGGTGCAGAGTGGGTCGGACTGCGGTGCAGAGTGGGTCGGACTGCGGTGCAGAGTGGGTCGGACTGCGGTGCAGAGTGGGTCGGACTGCGGTGCAGAGTGGGTCGGACTGCGGTGCAGAGTGGGTCGGACTGCGGTGCAGAGTGGGTCGGACTGCGGTGCAGAGTGGGTCGGACTGCGGTGCAGAGTGGGTCGGACTGCGGTGCAGAGTGGGTCGGACTGCGGTGCAGAGTGGGTCGGACTGCGGTGCAGAGTGGGTCGGACTGCGGTGCAGAGTGGGTCGGACTGCGGTGCAGAGTGGGTCGGACTGCGGTGCAGAGTGGGTCGGACTGCGGTGCAGAGTGGGTCGGACTGCGGTGCAGAGTGGGTCGGACTGCGGTGCAGAGTGGGTCGGACTGCGGTGCAGAGTGGGTCGGACTGCGGTGCAGAGTGGGTCGGACTGCGGTGCAGAGTGGGTCGGACTGCGGTGCAGAGTGGGTCGGACTGCGGTGCAGAGTGGGTCGGACTGCGGTGCAGAGTGGGTCGGACTGCGGTGCAGAGTGGGTCGGACTGCGGTGCAGAGTGGGTCGGACTGCGGTGCAGAGTGGGTCGGACTGCGGTGCAGAGTGGGTCGGACTGCGGTGCAGAGTGGGTCGGACTGCGGTGCAGAGTGGGTCGGACTGCGGTGCAGAGTGGGTCGGACTGCGGTGCAGAGTGGGTCGGACTGCGGTGCAGAGTGGGTCGGACTGCGGTGCAGAGTGGGTCGGACTGCGGTGCAGAGTGGGTCGGACTGCGGTGCAGAGTGGGTCGGACTGCGGTGCAGAGTGGGTCGGACTGCGGTGCAGAGTGGGTCGGACTGCGGTGCAGAGTGGGTCGGACTGCGGTGCAGAGTGGGTCGGACTGCGGTGCAGAGTGGGTCGGACTGCGGTGCAGAGTGGGTCGGACTGCGGTGCAGAGTGGGTCGGACTGCGGTGCAGAGTGGGTCGGACTGCGGTGCAGAGTGGGTCGGACTGCGGTGCAGAGTGGGTCGGACTGCGGTGCAGAGTGGGTCGGACTGCGGTGCAGAGTGGGTCGGACTGCGGTGCAGAGTGGGTCGGACTGCGGTGCAGAGTGGGTCGGACTGCGGTGCAGAGTGGGTCGGACTGCGGTGCAGAGTGGGTCGGACTGCGGTGCAGAGTGGGTCGGACTGCGGTGCAGAGTGGGTCGGACTGCGGTGCAGAGTGGGTCGGACTGCGGTGCAGAGTGGGTCGGACTGCGGTGCAGAGTGGGTCGGACTGCGGTGCAGAGTGGGTCGGACTGCGGTGCAGAGTGGGTCGGACTGCGGTGCAGAGTGGGTCGGACTGCGGTGCAGAGTGGGTCGGACTGCGGTGCAGAGTGGGTCGGACTGCGGTGCAGAGTGGGTCGGACTGCGGTGCAGAGTGGGTCGGACTGCGGTGCAGAGTGGGTCGGACTGCGGTGCAGAGTGGGTCGGACTGCGGTGCAGAGTGGGTCGGACTGCGGTGCAGAGTGGGTCGGACTGCGGTGCAGAGTGGGTCGGACTGCGGTGCAGAGTGGGTCGGACTGCGGTGCAGAGTGGGTCGGACTGCGGTGCAGAGTGGGTCGGACTGCGGTGCAGAGTGGGTCGGACTGCGGTGCAGAGTGGGTCGGACTGCGGTGCAGAGTGGGTCGGACTGCGGTGCAGAGTGGGTCGGACTGCGGTGCAGAGTGGGTCGGACTGCGGTGCAGAGTGGGTCGGACTGCGGTGCAGAGTGGGTCGGACTGCGGTGCAGAGTGGGTCGGACTGCGGTGCAGAGTGGGTCGGACTGCGGTGCAGAGTGGGTCGGACTGCGGTGCAGAGTGGGTCGGACTGCGGTGCAGAGTGGGTCGGACTGCGGTGCAGAGTGGGTCGGACTGCGGTGCAGAGTGGGTCGGACTGCGGTGCAGAGTGGGTCGGACTGCGGTGCAGAGTGGGTCGGACTGCGGTGCAGAGTGGGTCGGACTGCGGTGCAGAGTGGGTCGGACTGCGGTGCAGAGTGGGTCGGACTGCGGTGCAGAGTGGGTCGGACTGCGGTGCAGAGTGGGTCGGACTGCGGTGCAGAGTGGGTCGGACTGCGGTGCAGAGTGGGTCGGACTGCGGTGCAGAGTGGGTCGGACTGCGGTGCAGAGTGGGTCGGACTGCGGTGCAGAGTGGGTCGGACTGCGGTGCAGAGTGGGTCGGACTGCGGTGCAGAGTGGGTCGGACTGCGGTGCAGAGTGGGTCGGACTGCGGTGCAGAGTGGGTCGGACTGCGGTGCAGAGTGGGTCGGACTGCGGTGCAGAGTGGGTCGGACTGCGGTGCAGAGTGGGTCGGACTGCGGTGCAGAGTGGGTCGGACTGCGGTGCAGAGTGGGTCGGACTGCGGTGCAGAGTGGGTCGGACTGCGGTGCAGAGTGGGTCGGACTGCGGTGCAGAGTGGGTCGGACTGCGGTGCAGAGTGGGTCGGACTGCGGTGCAGAGTGGGTCGGACTGCGGTGCAGAGTGGGTCGGACTGCGGTGCAGAGTGGGTCGGACTGCGGTGCAGAGTGGTTACAGTAGACAATGTGGTAAGGGATGGTGTGTTGGGGGGGGGGGGCGGGCGAGATTCTTTGACAGTGACCATAGTAAGTGGATGCCCGAGGCAGCGTCAGTATGTCACAGGAGGTATGTCATGTCAGGATGCACTTTTGGCTCATGACATGCGACGCTAGAGGTCGGTGCTTGTGGCAAGGTAGTGGGAGACCTGTGTGTTTCAATCCTGCCATTGTTTCTGTGCTGTAACACGAGGCAGTGTGGTGATGTTGGGTGCACCCCTGTGTAGGACATGAGCGGGTGTTGGTGGCTCATCTGAGCAATTGTGGTTGTCGGAAGAGTGGGATATTCTGTTTTATGATCGGACCTCCCGGTCTTGTTATCTTAGTGCGGATGGTGTAATGTGGCGGGGAGGATGCATTGCATGTTGGTCCATGCTGGTGCTTACATATTGTATCTGTGTCTGTTACAGGCAGAGAGTAGTGTGGGATAGAGTGTCTGGCTGACGTGTGGTTCATATTGTGTGCACAGACTTTCAGCATGTATAGGGACATTCGCATATATCATCTATCTATGTGGCCCTGCAGCATTTATTAAGCAGTGCTGTGAGGCGACTGAACTACTAGTTAAGTACTGATGTACAGCAGAATGTTTGCCTTCTACCAAAGGACGAGTATCGACTCTACCCCAGTGGTCTTGGAAAACGCCCCCCCCCACACAGTCGCCGTTGTGCGGGGTATGGACCGTCTATATTCTGAGAGGAGCACTATTTGCCACAGGGCGTCTGGTCTCACGTCCTGCAGTGCAGTGCCTCCAGGGAACCGCGCGGAGGTGGTTGTGCTGCTGCTGTAGCATCTGCTTACAATGGGCATCAGCCGGCGCATGTTTCCCCTGCGGATAGCAGGGTCCACAACACTCGGTTCGGGCGAGCGCCTTTCAGCATGTATAGGGCCCCCCTGCGGGTCCGGGGATTAGAATAGGCCCGAGGTATTCCTGCCTGTCGTAAGAGGCGACTAAAAGGAGTCCATCCCCCTCACGGGGTTAGTTAGCGCCTGCGTCCGGAGACGGACGGTTCCACGACCTATAATCGTGGTCTTTTTGGTTTTTCACTTCTCGTTTCTTCCTTCCTTTGTTGGTTCCTTTCTTTGCTCTTCTCCACCTCACTGTCTTCCTTACTCTTTCCCTTGACTTCTCCTTGCCTTCTCATTACCTTTTTCTCCTTGCCTTCTCATTGCCTTCTTCTCATTGCCTTCTTCTCATTGCCTTCTTCTCATTGCCTTCTTCTCATTGCCTTCTTCTCATTGCCTTCTTCTCATTGCCTTCTTCTCATTGCCTTCTTCTCATTGCCTTCTTCTCATTGCCTTCTTCTCATTGCCTTCTTCTCATTGCCTTCTTCTCATTGCCTTCTTCTCATTGCCTTCTTCTCATTGCCTTCTTCTCATTGCCTTCTTCTCATTGCCTTCTTCTCATTGCCTTCTTCTCATTGCCTTCTTCTCATTGCCTTCTTCTCATTGCCTTCTTCTCATTGCCTTCTTCTCATTGCCTTCTTCTCATTGCCTTCTTCTCATTGCCTTCTTCTCATTGCCTTCTTCTCATTGCCTTCTTCTCATTGCCTTCTTCTCATTGCCTTCTTCTCATTGCCTTCTTCTCATTGCCTTCTTCTCATTGCCTTCTTCTCATTGCCTTCTTCTCATTGCCTTCTTCTCATTGCCTTCTTCTCATTGCCTTCTTCTCATTGCCTTCTTCTCATTGCCTTCTTCTCATTGCCTTCTTCTCATTGCCTTCTTCTCATTGCCTTCTTCTCATTGCCTTCTTCTCATTGCCTTCTTCTCATTGCCTTCTTCTCATTGCCTTCTTCTCATTGCCTTCTTCTCATTGCCTTCTTCTCATTGCCTTCTTCTCATTGCCTTCTTCTCATTGCCTTCTTCTCATTGCCTTCTTCTCATTGCCTTCTTCTCATTGCCTTCTTCTCATTGCCTTCTTCTCATTGCCTTCTTCTCATTGCCTTCTTCTCATTGCCTTCTTCTCATTGCCTTCTTCTCATTGCCTTCTTCTCATTGCCTTCTTCTCATTGCCTTCTTCTCATTGCCTTCTTCTCATTGCCTTCTTCTCATTGCCTTCTTCTCATTGCCTTCTTCTCATTGCCTTCTTCTCATTGCCTTCTTCTCATTGCCTTCTTCTCATTGCCTTCTTCTCATTGCCTTCTTCTCATTGCCTTCTTCTCATTGCCTTCTTCTCATTGCCTTCTTCTCATTGCCTTCTTCTCATTGCCTTCTTCTCATTGCCTTCTTCTCATTGCCTTCTTCTCATTGCCTTCTTCTCATTGCCTTCTCTAGTCTCCGCCTTGACGTTTGAGACAGTCTGTCCTCTTTCTCCCTCTCTCTCTCTCCTTTTTCCTCTTCTTCCTTCCTCCCTGTGCGTGCCTGAAGGCCGACCCACGCGTTCGCACGCGTAGCCGGTGACGGGGTAACGCGTAAGTCCCCGCCCTGGGTAGACATGTAAGGCACGCGCGTACCCCCTGGTAAAGGCCAGGCCCAGGGAGGGGTGATTGCCTGAGCTGATACCTTCTGACCATGCCGATTGGTCCCTCCATCTCTTTCTCGGGAGGTGTGACCTGAGGTGTAAACATTCACCTAAGGCGGGAGTGCCCTCTGAGAGGGTCCCCACAAGGAAGGAGCGCGCCATCGGAGACGCTGGCAATCATGGGGGATTCCTCCGCAATGGATTCTACTCCATCTCTCTCGACTTCGACCCAAAAACGGAAACGTGACCAGCCAACAGTGACAAAAGTACTACCGCCGGCCCCACAGTTCCTCGTAGTTTCTCGATCTGAGGACAGAAAGGATTTTTCCTCTGTCAACCCTTTCGTTATTCAGAAGGGCGTAGATGCCATAGCCGGATCTGTCAAATCTTGTACCAGGTTGCGTAACGGCACCTTATTACTAAAAACTGAGAGTGCCTTTCAGGCACAAAAACTGCTTCGGGCCACCCTCCTGTACACGTTCCCTGTCCGGGTGGAGGCCCACCGAACTTTGAATTCGTCTCGTGGTGTAGTCTATACTAGCTCCCTCGACGGATTGACTGACGAGGGGCTTCAATCTTTCCTCGCTGAGCAGGGCGTGACGGCTGTCCATAGGGTCATGAAAAAGGTCAACAATGACCTTGTACCGACCCGGACACTTTTCTTGACCTTCGATAGTGTTAAGCTGCCATCGCGCATCAAGGCGGGCTACGAGGTTATTTCTTTTCGCCCCTATGTCCCGACACCTACGCGCTGCTACCAGTGTCAGCGTTTCAATCACACTCGACAGTCTTGTTCCAATGCGGCTAAATGTGTCACTTGTGGCAGGGATGCCCATGAGGGTGACTGTCCACCTCCGTCTCCTCGTTGTGTGAACTGTCAGGGTGACCATGCCGCATCCTCCCGCGACTGTCCTGTCTATAAGGAAGAACGCTGCATCCAAGAAATTCGGGTCAAAGAGAAAGTGTCCACCTCGGCTGCTCGCAAGCTATTGGCTAGTAGGAAGCCCACGCTGATCCCAGCGGGGAAATACAGTACTGTCCTCGCCTCTCCTCGGACTACCCGGGAGGTAGCAACCCAGACATGCGATCTGACCTTCAGCACCACGGTCGTCCGTTCGGCCAGTGCTAAGATCGCGCGGTCGACGTCTCCTCTTCCTCCCATCACCCCACAGACACCAGCCCCTTCCTCAGCTTCTGCTAAGTCGAAGACCCCGAAGTCAGATGCACGGACCTTCAAGAAGGAACCATCCCGTGCAGACTTCCTCCGTACCTCGACCTCACAGCCTTCGACCGGTACTTCCACCAAACGTCCTTCCAAAAAGGCGCATAGGAAGCACAGTTCTCCTTCTCCGCCACGGCGCATTTCTTCTCCTGCGCCACCCAGCGGTTGCCGCCCCAGGCCGTCATCCGTTTCGCCTGGCCGCACCGCTGGTAGCCGTACATCTGGCCGTTCACCGGCGGAGGAAGCTCCCCCTCCTGGCCATCCTCCCGAGATGGCCGATGACCCTATAGACCCAATGGACGATGACTGTCCGCCTACTGATAGCGGCGGCAGTGCTCGCTCGAAGCCAGGCCCTAAGCGGCCTTCGAGGTGACCCCTTCTCTCATCTTCCTTTTCTTACGATGGCACTTATTCACTGGAATATTCGCAGCATTCGCTCCAACCGAGAGGACTTGAAGTTGCTGCTCCGCTTGCATCGTCCGCTCGTCGTAGCCCTCCAGGAAACGAAGCTACGCCCATGCGATCAAATTGCCTTGGCACACTACACCTCTGTGCGTTTTGACCTACCCCCTGTGGTAGGTATCCCAGCTCATGGAGGGGTTATGTTGCTGGTCTGGGATGATATTTACTACGATCCCATCACGTTGCACACCGGCCTGCAGGCAGTTGCCATCCGCATTACTCTCCCCACTTTTACGTTTTCCTTTTGTACCGTTTACACTCCGTCATCTGCCGTTACCAGGGCAGACATGATGCAACTTATTGCTCAGCTCCCTGCACCATTTTTGTTAACTGGAGACTTCAATGCCCACCATCCCCTTTGGGGCTCTCCAGCATCCTGCCCGAGGGGCTCCTTGTTAGCAGACCTTTTCAACCAGCTCAATCTTGTCTGCCTCAATACTGGCGCCCCTACTTTTCTTTCGGACACATCTCACACCTATTCCCATTTAGACCTCTCTATATGTTCTCCCCAACTTGCACGCCGGTTTGAGTGGTATGCACTTGCTGATACATATTCGAGCGACCACTTCCCGTGTGTTATCCATCTCCTGCAGCATACTCCCTCTCCGTGCTCCTCTAGTTGGACCATCTCCAAGGCAGACTGGGGGCTCTTCTCTTCCAGGGCGACCTTTCAGGATCAAACCTTCACAAGCTGCGATCGTCAGGTCGCACACCTCACGGAAGTAATTCTCGCTGCTGCTGAATATTCCATCCCTCACCCTACTTCTTCTCCACGTCGCGTACCGGTCCCCTGGTGGACCGCAGCATGTAGGGACGCTTTACGTGCTCGTCGACGTGATTTACGCACCTTTAAACGCCACCCTACAGTGGCGAATTGTATTAATTGTAAACGATTACGTGCTCAGTGTCGTATTATTAAAGAAAGCAAGAAAGCCAGCTGGGCTGCTTTCACAAGCACCTTCAACAGTTTTACTCCTTCTTCTGTTGTCTGGGGTAGCCTGCGCTGGCTATCTGGCACTAAGGTCCACTCCCCAGTTTCTGGCTTGAAGATCGCGAATGAAGTCCTTGTGGCACCTGAGGCTGTCTCCAATGCCTTCGGCCGCTTTTTCGCAGAGGTTTCGAGCTCCGCTCATTACCACCCTGCCTTCCTCCCCCGCAAACAGGCAGAGGAGGCTAGGCCACCTGACTTCCGCTCCTCGAATTCTGAAAGTTATAATGCCCCATTCACCATGCGGGAACTCGAAACCGCACTTGGCCGATCACGGTCCTCCGCTCCAGGGCCTGATTCTATTCATATTCAGATGCTGAAGAACCTTTCTCCTGCGGGTAAAGGTTTTCTTCTTCGTACATACAATCGCATCTGGATTGAGGGACATGTTCCCGCATGCTGGCGCGAGTCTATTGTTGTCCCGATTCCTAAGCCGGGGAAGGACAAGCACTTGCCTTCCAGTTATCGACCTATCTCGCTTACCAGCTGTGTTTGTAAAGTGATGGAGCGAATGGTTAACTCTCGATTGGTTTGGCTGCTCGAGTCTCGACGCCTACTTACCAATGTATAATGTGGATTTCGTAGGCGCCGCTCTGCTGTTGACCATCTGGTTACCTTGTCGACCTTCATTATGAATAACTTCTTGCGGAAGCGCCCGACCGCGGCTGTGTTCTTTGATTTGGAGAAGGCTTACGACACCTGCTGGAGGGCGGGCATTCTCTGCACCATGCATACATGGGGCCTTCGCGGTCGCCTCCCTCTTTTTATTCGTTCCTTTTTAATGGATCGACAGTTCAGGGTACGTGTGGGTTCTGTCCTGTCCGACACCTTTCGCCAGGAGAATGGGGTGCCACAGGGCTCAGTTTTGAGCGTCGCTCTGTTCGCCATCGCGATCAATCCAATAATGGATTGCCTCCCAGCTGATGTATCAGGCTCCCTTTTTGTGGACGATTTTACCATCTATTGCAGCGCGCAGTGTACACGTGTCCTGGAGCGCTGTCTTCAGCGTTCTCTTGACCGTCTTTACTCCTGGAGTGTCGCCAATGGCTTCCGTTTTTCTGCCGAGAAGACGGTCTGTATTAACTTCTGGCGCTACAAAGAGTTTCTCCCACCGTCCTTACGACTCGGTCCCGTTGCTCTCCCAATCGTGGAGACAACCAAATTTTTAGGCCTTACCTTTGACAGGAAACTTAGCTGGTCTCCACATGTGTCATATTTGGCCGCCCGTTGTACCCGTTCTTTAAATGTCCTCCGTGTTCTCAGTGGTATGTCGTGGGGAGCGGATCGAACCGTCCTACTTCGTCTATATCGGTCGATCGTCCGGTCCAAGCTGGATTATGGGAGCTTCGTATACTCCTCTACACGGCCATCCATCTTACGCCGCCTCAACTCCATACAACATCGGGGTTTACGACTTGCGATCGGAGCATTTTATACCAGTCCCTTAGAGAGTCTTCATGCTGACGCTGGCGAATTGCCACTCACCTACCGGCGCGATATACTGCTTTGTCGGTATGCCTGTCGGCTACTGTCAATGCCCGACCATCCGTCTTATCGTTCCTTTTTTGACGACTCTCTTGACCGTCACTACGGGTTGTATGTCTCTGCCCTGCTACCCCCTGGCGTTCGCTTTCGTCGCCTCCTTCAACACCTTAATTTTTCACTCCCTGCAACCTTTCGAGTGGGCGAGAGCCGCACGCCACCTTGGCTCCAGGCTCAGGTCCGCGTTCACCTTGACCTCAGCTCGCTCCCAAAAGAGGTCACCCCCGGTTCGGTCTACCACTCCCGTTTTTTGGAACTTCGTTCGAAGTTCATCAACATGACTTTCATTTATACAGATGGCTCTAAGACCAATGACGGGGTCGGGTGTTCCTTTATTGTAGGGGCACAAAGTTTCAAATACCGGCTCCATGGCCATTGTTCGGTCTTCACAGCTGAGCTCTTTGCCCTCTACCAGGCTGTTCTTTACATCTGCCGCCACCGACATTCTGCTTATGTCATCTGCTCAGATTCCCTGAGCGCCATCCAGAGCCTCAGTGATCCGTACCCGGTTCACCCTTTCATACACCGGATCCAACGCTCTCTTCAGCAGCTCGTGGACGTCGGTTCTCCGGTTAGCTTTATGTGGGTTCCTGGCCATGTCGGTATCCCTGGGAACGAAGCTGCAGATGCCGCGGCCAAGGCTGCGGTCCTCCAGCCTCGGACAGCTTCTTGTTGTGTCCCTTCGTCCGATTTTAGCAGGGTCATTTGTCGGCGCATTGTGTCGCTGTGGCATGCCGATTGGGCTGCACTTACAGACAACAAGCTTCGGGCCTTAAAACCTCTTCCCGTGGCTTGGACGTCCTCCCCACGCCCTTCTCGGCGGGAGGAGGTCGTTTTAGCCCGGTTAAGAATTGGACACTGCCGGTTCAGCCATCGCCATCTGCTGACGGCTGCGCCGGCGCCGTTCTGCCCATGTGCGCACTTGCTGACGGTTAGACACATTTTAATGTCCTGTCCAGATCTTAACACACTGCGCCTCGATCTTAACCTGCCAAATACTTTTGATGCCATTTTAGCGGATGACCCACGAGCAGCTGCTCGTGTTCTTTGTTTTATCAATTTGACAAACCTCGCTAAGGACATTTTTTTAATCCTATGCCTGTCAGTCTGTCTTTTATCGTGTTTTCCCTTTTAGTTGTTGTTGTCAACTTGTGCCTCGCAGTGCATTCTTAGAGTAGTCAGGGCGCTAATGACCATTGAAGTTGTGCGCCCTAAAACCACAAAAAAAGCATGTATAGGGACAATTTTTCAATTTTTTTTTCAATTTATTATACATACAAAACTCACTTCCTAATATTTATGCGTGGGCGTACTACTTTCTAAACATAGCTACTAAGTTACAATAGTGGTTACATTTTTATCAAAACAATAATAACAAAAAATGAGCATTCTGCTCCACAGAAACAAAAGAAAAAAAGAAACGGCCTCTTAGCCTCTCCAGGCAATGCCTGGAGAGTTGCCCGTACCTAGCCACGAGGAGGCGGGCCGCTACTATCTATGCGAAAAACCACTGTACATGATACATTTCTCCCTCCACCACCCCTTTTGATGTACTCTACTATATGATACAATATTTACAGCAAAGTATGTCAAACATCTTCATTTACTTCTTGCACTTAAAAGTTCAATGTTAGTCACACATCAACACAACACAACATCCTGTATAGCGAGAGGCAGCCAGCACCAACACCAAAATTACTCCTGACTGCACACACTCTGATCTTTATTCTGCTTAGCACTCTTCCTCTCGCTGAAACTTCCTTTCCCACTCAGCGGCCAAGTTCCAGGCGGTCCGACACAAGTCGCCATCCCTGGGGCGGACCAAGTAAGGTATCCATTTGTTAATCTCTGAGTAGTTAGTATGTCTTGTGTGACAATGTCATGCTAGATAGTTTCGCTGTGCCTCAAGAGACATAGCATTAGTCAATTTCGAAAAGATTTTATAATTGTCCACATTGTTTAAAATATTGATCACATCCAGTGTTAGTAATAGCCGCCTCTCCTCTAAGGCAGCTTGATCATACATAGGACATAGAAACACCACGTGCTCAGGCGTACCTTGTGGGAACCCACAGTCACACCTTGGCGTAGGTCTTTTTCCAATTCTGTATAAGTATTCAGGATAGGGTCCATGACCGGTCAGAAACTGAATAACGCCAGGGGATGGCATTATTACTTTATTCTTAAGTCGTGCCCTGACGCTTGGCATGTATGTGTAAACACGCCTACCTGTCTCGGAGTGATCCCACTCCTCTTGCCATAAATTTAATAGCTGATTTTTAATTGCTCTGATGCTAGTGAGGGGTGCGCCCATTATATCTCGAACACGCTCGATATCGTGTTTCTGCAGCCAATATATCGCCGCATGTTGGCGAATTATCAAATCCAAAGGACACAACCCCATCACCACCAACAGAGCATCAGTGGGACTAGTTCCGAAAGCGCCTACACATCTTACAAGCACATTTCTCTGAACCCGTCTGACTGCCATCGCTGGCTTCACCAAGGCTAGCCTGTGGGCCCACACGCTTGCACCATACCCAACTATAGGTGCTAACAAACAATTATGATACATACACAGTGCTTTCTGCGGCAGGTGAAAACCCCGCTGCCCTATGGTTATAAGTTTATTAAACAAGGCCAACGCCTTTGCAGCAGTCTGCTTGATGTGCTCACCAAACTTCCAGTATTCATCAAGATAGACTCCTAAGTATCTTGCAGATCTTTGTCTGGAAACTATAACGTCATTTATTCGGACTGTTGGGTCTCTATTAAGCTTGCCCTTCAGCAACATGTACAATGATTTCCGATGTGCCACTTTCAATTTAGATCTATTGCACCAATTCTGCAGCAGCCCAACAGCTACTCTGACGCGTTCTTCAGTTACAAGTCTGCTATTCCCTTCCACAAGTATAACAAGGTCGTCTGCATAGGCCACAACACCCAAGACGTTGCATCCCCCTGCAAGATGTTAAGCAGCGGTTCCATAGTTATATCCCAGAAAACTGGGCCTAATACAGATCCCTGGGGACAACCCTGGGATATTTGCTTGGATACTACAGCACTGGGAGCCATGATCCTTGCCAGTCTATTATTGCAGTAGGCCTCCAGACATCGATACAGCGGCCCGGGGCACTCCATCTCGCGCAAGCGTGAGAAGAGCGCCGGCCACCATAGGTTGTCGAAGGCCCCTGAAATATCCACCATGATACCCAGAACGTACTTCGCACCGGCCGAATGGACACTTCGAGACACCTCATTGATCGCATCCTGTGTGGAGCGACCCTTTCGGAATCCTAACTGCCGATCACTCATGCCATGCAAAGCTCTATGGCTCAAGAGTCTGTCAGTGAGCAACTTCTCGAAGGTTTTGCCCAACACGTCTAAGAGACAAATCGGTCGATATGACTTGGGCGACTGTGGATCCTTATCAGAACCCTTCTTGATGACCACGACTTCTGCAATTTTCCATCGTCTTGGATACGTTCCCAGTTGTAAACATGTATTGTAGATTTTAGCAAGTCTGGAGCAAGCTGAGGGGCTAAAAACTGTAGTATTTCTACTGGCACCCCATCTGGACCAGGCGCCTTCTTCCTGGCAAAAGTATGGAGCGCTGCGACCACCTCCTCAGACGAAAAAGGGTACACATATGCTTCATTTCCATATGACTCGAATAAAGCAGTCAGTATTGCCCGCTGCTCCACAGTGCCCTCCTCGACGACATTGTCCGGCAACAAGACCTTCATCAGGACTCTAACTGTATCTTCCCATGTCGTTGCACACTGTCCATCTTCCAACTGCAGAGTAGACAGCATTGTGGGGGATTTGACTTTTTCTCTTACAAGTTTGTATGGAAGCCCCCAGGGGTCCAATCCCAGCTGCTCATTCACAAAGTTCTGCCACGACTGCCGTCTTGCACGTTGCGCAGAATCTTGGTATCGGGCCTTGAGGCGACGATAATCCTTAGATGATGCTGTCTCTCTTCTTGTGTGAAGCTTCTCTGATAATTGCTCCTCGCCTATCTGACAGATCGCTTGAGCTCAGTCAGCTCGGGGGACCACGGAGTACCCTGTTTGCGGACAAACCTTGCCACCCGAGGAACGGACGCGCCAATAGCCGCCACAACGGATGCGACCAATTCGTCCACCACCTCATCCACATTGTGTATCTCCACGTCTGGTCCCAGCCCTGGAGGACGAAACACCTGTTCCAGCCGGTTCCAGTTCGTCTTTTGATAATTATAACGCTCCACCCTGTCCCCAGGATCTTCTTCAATCACCATATAGTAATCAAAAAGTATACAGTTATGATCACTAATTGTGAGATTACTCAAAACTCTCCAATTTCTGATGTGCGGTGCTGCGCTTTGAGTTGCAAGCGTAACATCTATGTTAGAAACAGCACCCGCTCTTCCTGAATAGGTAGGCGGGTTGCCAGGTTGATTTATAACGTCAAGCTGCATCTGCATTATAAGATTCTCCAGCTCAGCTCCCCGCTCATCTTGCTCAACGCTAAACCACAATGGGGACTTTGCATTAGCGTCCATACGTACAATGACCGGCTTTCCTTGTAACGTTCTTAGAATCCAGTCCAACTGGTTAAGAAATCCAATGATAGGTTGTCTAAATTGACAGTATACATTGACAAAAAATACCAAGTGCGACATCAGATTAAGTTGGACCACAATTACATGATCATTGCAAAATTGTGTAAGCACAGTTGTTTTAATACATTTATTCAAAACCACAACCGCGCTCATGGGATTCTCACCAGAGAAAACCACTTGCGCGGTTGCAGGAAATCCAGGAATCCGACCAGCACAGGAGGCAGGTTATTGAATTACTAAGATATCCAATAAGTCGTCTTCCGCGATCTTTCTTAGCTCTTGCGTAACCAAATGGCTACGCATTGCATTAATTTGCAGTACCTTAAAACACCCCATCAACCAGGGGGATAAAAGACATGCAGGCGGCTGGCGGGCTATGGCTTCGAGAGGTCTACAACATTTCTACCGTACATCTTTACCATGTCTTTATATATTTTCTCGAGATCCAATTTACGGCCTCGCCTAGCAAATACCTGCTCCACCAATTTCTTTAAGTCATCAGGTTGCGACGGAAGGTTTGCCGCGTGCAAACTTATGCAATCCACGTCCTCCAAGGCTGGATATGTGATGTCTTCACCATTACTATGTCCAGTTCTCACAAGCTGCCTTAGTGCAGTTGTTAACAATGCCAGCTCCTCGAGCCTGTTCAATCGCAACTTACGTTCAAGGTCATCGTACACCCCTCCTGGACCAACTGCATTATAAGTAATTCATCCACCATTCAACTTTACAATATTTACAATATTCACATCTAAGCTACTGTTACCACCACTACCACTACCACTACCACCACCACCACTATCATCATCAGTAGGGACTTTACTCGCATCTTCTTGATTCGACATCTGCAGGTCTTGCTTCACAGGCTCCTCCAACTTGGTACTCGACAGTCGACAAGTTAGCCGACCGACTGCCGTCTCTGAGTCGACATCTGTCTGGATGCCGACGTCGACCATCGATCCTCCAGTGGTGCCCCGAACCTCGTCCGGGCTGTACAGCGAACCTGTGGACAGAGCATTACTAATTAACTTACCCCATTCTGCGTCCCTTTTAATTTTACTTGGTGAGCTCTTTTTCGGCGCCTTAAGGGTCGCCATAGTCGGTCCTCTGGATTATTCTATCAAGAAACATCCGGTAGGTGGGGCAGTCTTTGGGTCCGCCACACTTTCTTCCTCTTTTTTTTACACGGTATACAAATAGGGGCTTTGTCCCTATTAGGACAGGCCTTCCTTTCGTGACCCGCCTGCCCACAATGGGCACACAAAGCATGTTCTTCGTGACAATACTTATTTGTATGATTCAGATCTTGGCATTTGGTGCACCGCGGCACCGCCAAATAGTCCTTTATATTTAATGCAGAGTAACCGACATAGAATCTGCCTATTCTGGTAAGAGGTTTCCATAATTCAGGTGAGACCTCCACCACGTGGTGCACTGTAACTTTTTCCCTTGGTCCAACTTCAAACCTAAGTCTAAACTGGGTGTCAAACTCTTCCCTCGTCATTGTCGCGTCAACATTCTGTACATATGTAGCATCCATCAAACTATCTGCATTCGTATATGATGGAACATCATAAAGGCACATCAAAGGTCTTCGCCTCCTTGGCGGTTCGCACTTGACCTTCTCAGCAAGCTGAGGATTTGTCATGATCCGCTGACTATCCTCCTGAGTTGCTGTCTCCACAATCAGAACATTTTTCGCGGTTCTTACAGTGTTGATTTTGATTTTATCCCGTTTTGGATCAATGCATTTCTCAAATGCAGTCTTCACTGCCCGGATGTCCTCCCCGTCTTTCGGCTTGATAAACACTGTTGGTACTGTTTTTTTATATTTTCCTCAATGGTTTCTTTTGCCTTCGGCGCCTTAACCACAGGGGTACTCGCAACCACGGCATATGATTTAACAACTGGTGTCTGATTTCTAAGGCGTTCGTTCTCTTTCTGCAATTCCATCAATCTACCTTCTAATTGAGAATGGGCCATCGCCCACCTGGCAACACAATCCCGAATATTATTAATCGCCACGTTGCTGATCTTTCCGTTCTTGACACTGGAATCTAATAACCTCAAAAAGCGAGCATGACGCTCGGCTACAGAAAGAACTTCATCGTGAACTGATTCAACCTCGAGCGCATGATCACCCTCCACTAGTTCGGCCATAATGACAGATGAAGAGAGCGAAAAAATGAAGGCCCATCTCTTTCCCCGGACCGGCCTCTCTGGCATGGGGGGAGGCTAAGTGCAGCTCGCTCACCCGTCCCGCCCCTTGACCAAGAGCTTTCAACAACTGAGCTGCTAGGTTTAGCGCGCCGTGGGAACAGCGCACTAGTCCTCTTCGAATGCTGCATCATCGAAGTTTTCTCCCGCTCCCTTACCGGCGAATGCCACCCACATTACGGGACAGCGGATTCACCATCCGTCCTTCGCCCCCTACTAGGCCGAGTTTCCACCAAAAGGCTAAAGACCCGGTCCTACTCAGCTGCCGGGCCGGTCCCCCAGAAGTTCGGGGGTCTGGACCAATCTAACCTAACTGGGGACATGTCACCACGCCCCGGCTTGGCGGATCATGCCCCGGAATTCCAGGGGCAAGGCGGGTGACCTTCGCCGACTTGGGCCAGGATCCCGCCGCGACAAACGCAGCATCCGGACCGGCGTACAAGATATTCAGCACGCCATCATCGCACCCCTGCCCTTCGGTCGCCCGAAGGCTTAACAGCTGCACCGTGAGAAGGCGGGCCACTTTGGAAGGAGAGGGTAAGATGTTAGAGTCGCATCCTTCCCCCGCTGCCTATTCCCAACCATGAGCACACAAAAATCGGGGCACATAGCATGAGACAGCCGTATAGGGACAGATTTTATTTTATTTTATTTTTTTATTTTTTTTAGATTTATTGAACTTACATAACCCACTTTCTAACACTTTTCAGTGGGTGTATTAAGACTAACTATCTCTACTATTAGCACTACAGGAGCGGTTGATTAATGCATGCGTACTATCTGTGTTACGCAGCTTGTGCCGTATGTGAATGATCGGCCTCTTAGCCTCTCTGGAATGCTGCCAGAGAGTTGCCCGTCCCTAGCCATGTGGAGACGGGCCGCTACTACTAGAGAAACCACTCCATTTGTAATACTCCTTTATTCCCCCCACCACCATGCTGATCTAACTACAACTACTTTCTACTATGAATCAAAGATTTACACTAATGTAGTATTTACATATGTACAGATGCGCATTAAATCTGAAGCGCATTTACTCTCTCCCAAGGTAGGCTCGCTGGGCCTCCCTTGAGATTTTGTAAACCAATTTTGCGAAATTGCTGAACAATTCGCTTTCTGTCAATATTTCGTTAATATTTCTTGTCTCGCAGATGCTGCCTCTCCCCTGAGACAACCTGTTCATATATTGGGCACTCAAACACTATGTGTTCTGGTGATCCTTCGCGGGCACCACAGTCACACTCTGGAGTTGGCCTTTTCCCTATTTTATGCAGGTACGTGGGATAGGGACCGTGTCCTGTGAGGAAGTGAACTAAGCCCTGTGAGGGCTTCATTAACTTGTTATTTAATCTTCCCCTCACTGTGAGTAGAAACCCGTGGACTCTTCGGCCCATACTGGACCCATCCCATTCGTCCTGCCAAATGTCAAGCACTTTTCCACGGATGGCTTTGACACTTACCAGAGGAATGTCCATTATGTTTTGTACCCTGTCGATGTTCTGTTTGCGCAGCCAGTAGAAGGCTGCGTGCTGCTTTATTATTAGGTCTAGTGGACATAGACCCATGATTACCAACAGTGCATCTGTTGGACTTGTGTTGAATGCTCCAATGCATCTCAACAGAACGTTCCTCTGTATTCGCCTGACAGCAGCAGCAGGCCGTACCAGAGCTAACCTGTGGGCCCACACACTGGATGCGTGGCCTACTATTGGTGCCAATATACTGTTATGATAGATGTTTATTGCCTTTGACGGCAAATGAAATCTTCTTTGTCCAATTGATATTATCTTATTGAACAGAGCTAAGGACTTTGTCGTTATTTGCTCAATATGCGGAATGAAACTCCAATTCTCATCTAGATATACCCCAAGGTAACGGGCATATCTCTGTCGCGACACTGCCTGGCCATTTATTCTGACTGTTGGGTCCCTATTTAACTTGCGTTTTAAGAGCATGTATTGCGATTTTTGTGGTGCAATAGACATTTTAGTCTTCTCACACCAATCTGTTAACAGGCCAATAGCCAGTCGTGATCGGTCTTCGATCACAATGCGAGTGTCACCTTACACTAGAATTACGAGATCATCTGCATAAGCAACGACTCCCAGAACTGCAGTCTCTCCCTGCAGGACGTTCAACAATAGTTCCATGTTGATGGCCCAGAAAATGGGACCACACACCGATCCCTGGGGAAAACCACAGGATATTCTTAGTTACAACGGCTCCAGGAGCCGTTATTTTAGCGATTCTTCCATCACAGTAGGCCTCCAGACAGCCATATAGCAGCTGCGGGCACCCAATCTCTCTTAGGCGAGAGAAGAGTGCTGGCCACCACAGGTTATCGAAGGCCCCTGAGATGCCCAAAACATACTTCGATGTAGCAGAGTGAACAATTCGGCAAACCTCATTGATCGCATCCTGAGTGGAGCGACCCTTTCGGAATCCGAACTGCCTATCACTCATACCGTGCAGAGTTCGGTGACTCAGTAGCCGGTCAGCCAGCAACTTCTCAAATGCCTTGCCCATTACATCCAGCAGACAGATAGGCCGATAGGATTTCGGCATCGTTGGATCTTTGTCTGGGCCTTTCTTGATAATTACAACTTCTGCAGTTTTCCACCTCTGTGGATAATAGCCCGTCTGTAAACAGATGTTGTAAATACGACTTAATGCTCGGGCGACCAAGTGTGCTAGTCCCTGCAAGATCTCCACAGGGATCCCATCAGGACCAGGTGCCTTCTTCCTTGCAAAGGTGTAGATGGTTGCTTCCACCTCCTCCGCAGAGAAAGGGCACACGTTTGTATCGTTAAGATACGGATTCGAGAGCGCCTGACGTATTTCCCTCTGCTCGTGCGAATCCTGGTCTTCGATGTCATCTGGCAATAGTGTGTCCAACAGCAGTCTTGCTGTTTCTTCCCAATTCTTCGTCGTGCCACATCCCCAACATCATGGGCGATCTAATTTTTTCTCGAACGATTTTGTAAGGAACTCCCCAAGGGTCTGTTCCCAACTGATCGTTCACAAATCTTTCCCAGGACAGGTGCCTCACACCGTCCAACTGTTCCTTATATCTCTGCTTCAGACGACGATAAATACCCAAGTGGTATTGCCGTTCGTCATGGGCAAAGCTTCTTTGGTAGTTGCTTCGCGCCCTTCTGACCGACCGTTTAAGCACGGTCAATTCAGGTGTCCACGGGGTGGACCCCCTGCAGATGTATCTTGCTATTCGAGGTACAGATAGTGTGATGGCTGTTTGCGCGGAGCTCACAAGCTCCTCCACAGCTTCATCAATGTTTCCTATGTCCTCTCCAAACTCTGGAGAACTGAATACCTGCACAAGTCGGTCCCAGTCTGTCCGAGCGTAATTAAACCATTCCACCCACTCACCTGGCACATCCGCGACGGTTGTCGCTATTTCAAATGTTATGCAGTTGTGATTACTGACAGTCAAGTGTTCTCTTACCTGCCAGTTATGGACGTGGGGTGCTGCCCTCTCGTTTGCTAGTGTGACATCAATATTTGATGTTGCACCCGCCTCCCTGAGTAGGTTGGGGGGTACCCAGGCAGGTTTAGCACATGCATGTGCATCTCCATTATCAAATCAACAAGCTCCGCACCCCTACCGTCCTGTGGGGACTTAGCATTGGCATCTAGAGCTACAATTATAGCCTCCCCGGCTAAAGCTCTTAGTATCCAATTCAACTGATCAAGATAAATCTTGATGTCATGTCTGAATTGGCAGTAGACGTTTACAACGTACATACTGTAAGACAGCAAATTAAGTTGTACAACTATAATATGCTCAGTACAAAATTGATTTAATATCGTAGTTTTTATAGTTTTGTTCAATACTATAATTGCACTCATGGGGTTCCCACCCAAGGAAACCACCTGTGCTGTTGCCAGAAAACCAGGGACACGACCCGCACAGGAGTTCGGTTCTTGTATCAATAGAACATCTATTCCTTCTTGTTCCGCTACTTTCCTTAGCTCATGTGCAACCATCTGGCTGCGCATGGCATTGACTTGTACCACTTTAAACATCGCCGTAATCTGTTCTTTGTATAAGTCTATCT